>NC_043001.1:73518307-73538307 GCF_006345805.1 Octopus sinensis
CTCATGGTTTAGGAGTTCAGAGAAGTGTTCGATCCAGCGACCTGTGATTTCTGTTGATTTAGTAAACAGAGTGGAAGACTCCTTGGAAAGCAAAGGAGCTGATGTGGAGCTCTTAGGTCCATAAGCTCGCTTCATAAGATGGTAAAGCTTCTTGCTGTCATTTGCATCAGCAGCAGCCTGAACATCACGAGCAAAATCCTCCCACCAAGTGTTCTGCATCTTCCAGAGAGATCGCTGCAGTATTACACTGTTATAGTGGGCAAGTGCTAGACTTTGCTGCACAGTAGACAGTTCTCTGTGCAGCAATACACTGTGGGCATGGCGCTTCATCACTAATAGTCATTGAATTCCAGCATCATTCTCATCAAACCAGTCTCTATGTCTGGCTGTAACATACCCCAGTGTTTCGGCTGCACATTGAACAACCTGGTCTCGAAAATCTTCCCATGCTGCAGCAGTTTCAATGCTGGACAAGCGAGTCTGAAGCTCTTTCCTAACCACAACATCATATACCTTGTGGACATTTAGACGGCGAGGAATGCTGACTGGTCCTCTTCTCTCTTTCGCCCTAATCACCATTCGGAACTTTGCTCGCACCAGACTGTGGTCTGTCCAGCATTCTGATCCATGCAAGGACTTGATATTACAAATGTCATAAATGTTGCGCGGATGATGACGTAATCCAGCAAGTGCCAAACTTTGGACCTTGGATGCATCCATGTTGTTGTGTGATCACCTTTGTGCACAAAATGAGTACTTGCAATGTAAAGTCCATGTTCTTCGCAAAGCTCCAACAGCATGAGACCATTGCTATTCATTTTCCCTACTCCAAAACGTACTAGAGAGTTCCATGTTTGCCAGTCTGTTCCAACTCTGGCATTAAAATCCCCCAGTAGAATGACTTTATCAGCATTGGGGATTTTTCTAAGTATGGCTCTCAGCTGGGTATAAAAGATTATTTTATCTTCATCAAAGTAGGTGCATAGGCACTTATTAGAGTAGCAAACCGCTTACTTTTCAAGTGCAACCGTAGGGTCATTATACGTTCATTTATAGGAACAGGGAGCTCTTCCAACTTCTTCAGGATATCAGATCGGACTGCAAAACCAACACCAGCCTCTCTGCGCTCCTCCTTCTGCCTTCCTTTCCAAAAAAAGGTGTATCCGCCTCCTACTTCCTCAAGCTGACCATCACCTTCTATACGAGTCTCTGAGAGTGCAGCTATATCAATTTTATAATGGTTCAGCTCATGAGCAACAAGTGCAGTGCGTCTTTCAGGCCTGCAATCATTCCTGTTGTCCAACAGAGTACGCACATTCCAACATGAAATGTTTAAGTTCCGTCCAGATTTTATCGATAAAAGACTCTTTATTTTTCGAGCACAGGGTGGACATCCGTCAGTTGCGCTAAACTGACCAGATATGGAAAGACAGGCAATTTTTGGTTCACCTTTTCTAGAACCCCCCCGGTCTCCAGGTGAGCAGTGCCCTCTCCAAATAGAGCTGCTCAGACACCCATGCAGCAACCAAATCCTACCGCTGTCTTGGGCGACAAGGAGACGACTTTATATCTAGCATGGGCCGCCTACGTGCAGGTCGCTGACTACATGCTTCCAACCCGTCAGGTCTGCATGCTTCACCACCTTCCCATCGCCGCAGGACTTCCGAAAAAAAAAAAAGATAGATATATAAATAAAAAATAAAAAAAAGAGGAGGTCGGCAATGCCTGTGCAGAGTTTTAGGTCCAGTAAGGCTAGTAAGGTAGAAATTCCGGGTTCATGTGCAGAAATTTGTGTGTTATATATGAATAAATAAATAAATAAATGGAGTTGAATGAAGATGTTAATAAAATTCCTTTACTTTCGACATCTGTTTTGAAGACAACATGATTTTATTCCAAAGGAATAAACGGTATAAGATCCAATCTTCTCATCAGGAAAGAAAGGGAGCCTCTCTCAACAACAAGACAATATAATTACAATGACTGCCTACATGATAAACAAAACGTTAATAAGTGTTATATATACATATATAAGTGTTATATATACATATGCATACATATATATATTATTAATAGTTAGAGAATATAATAATTCCAAGCCAACAGGGAAAAAATTCAATTTAGCACACTAAATTAAAAATTCACAATATATTAAATATATACAGAGAGACAAATGGCTATTTAGTTATGTATGCATATGCAACTTTTTCCAAGTTGTCCATGATTTTTCCAGGCATTGCTGTTATAAGATAATAAATAATGTGTCAATTAATAATTTAAGATTTTACCTTATAAAATACTGAAAGATAATATTTCAAATTTTCCATGTAAGTGATGATATTTCAGTTTTTTTCGTGTTTAATTTAATTATATGTTGTGATTGAATTATTTGATATTACACATCCACACCAAATGAATGGCAGGCATTTTTACCATGTAGTTGGTTGCATCATGGCTCACTAAAAGTTACAAACAACAGGACCCCAAAGCCATCAGTTACCAGACTCACCTTAAATAACCTAATTTTGCAATATTAGGTCACAGGAATTCATTCAACAAAAAAAGAATTTCCAATGATTCCAGAATTGCCCTCCACCTCATTTTTTCCAAATCAAGAGAAGGGATTTGCAGCATATTAGGGGGTCAGGGTACTTGATTCCACGCAAAAAATCAAATTTTTTTTCTTAGTGAAAATCGTGCAGGTGTTAATATAGAAATTGACCATAATGTTATTTAGCCTCAAATAAACCCTGATACTGCAAACATATCATCAAAGACATTCCAGCCTTCAGCAAACCGTCTTTTTAGGGATAATCTAGGACATTACATATAATGGGCGTGTGATTTAGGTAGGGGGATACTTTGGCTGCTATTTTCAGCGTGTCAAGCGACCAGGTAGAGGCTCTTTCATTGGTTTGATTGCGTGATGAGATTTTTTTACACATATATGTAATATGTATATATATCATCAGCAGAAGTTAGAGAGTAAGTCAAAAGCTGAGAGTTTTGTGTATTGGCACTTATCAAACACAGATTTGTCCATTGTCACTCTGTAACTTCTGATGAAATAACTTCTAAAATACAAAATTTTGTCAAAAACGTTAGGAGTAAACCCTGTTCTATGTGACAAATTCTACCAGTATCAGAAGTTTGAAAGTGTTTAGAAAAAATCAATCAAATAATCTGTACATCAAAGTCGACCTCAGCGAAATTTGAATCCAAAAACGTAAAGACAGATGAAATAGCATTAAGCATTTCACCTGGCACGCTAACTTTTCTGCCAGCTCGCCACCTTAGAAAGTAAACATTCATTTTAGAAATATATTGGTTATTCTTATTGCATAAGTGTTACTTCCTTACATCCTTACATGAAATTTCGTAACATTTTACCTCTTAACTCTTTTTCTACTAATTTTTGTTCAATGCGACTAGCGATTTTGAATTCCTCATGCATTTTTCTATCAGTTAAGCATAAGAAAGACATACTTTTAATTTAAAATTAAAATATTTATGTTAATTGAAGAGGAATATTTGTCTTACTGCCCTCCCTAAGGTTGCAGATATTTTGATGTAACTTTTTTCTACAGAACTAAATCTCAAACTATTCATGCCAAAGTGTAGCTGAGAAGCTATCTTCTTTAAAACTATTAACAGTTTGCAATTTAGTTGAGAAGTGACTTAGTGGTGAAGCTTGGAAGCCACTGCGATTGACAAAATGGTGGACTTAAGCACAGTAGTGCTTGTATATATATATATATATATATACACAGGGATTGGACAAAATTATGGAAATACCTTAAAATTTCAAACAAATATAATTTAATATAGGGTAGGACTGCATTTGGCAGTAATTACAGCTTGAATTCTATGAGGTATGGACTTGTACAAAGTTTGAATTGTTTCCAAAGGAATTTTTGTCCATTCTTCAGCTAAAACAGTCCCCAATTCTTATAGAGATTATGGTGGAGGATATCGACTCCTTACATGTTTTTCTAAAATGCACCATAAATGTTCAATAATATTGACATCTGGGGACTGTGGTGGCCAGTTAAGATGTTCAGCTTCACTAGAATGTTCTTCGTGCCATTCAGTAACAACTTTAGCTGTGTGAATCGGTGCATTATCATCCTGAAAGACTGCGTTTCCCTCCGGAAACAGTTCCACAACCATTGGATGAATTTGATCAGATAAAATACTTAAATAGTCTTGACTATTAATCCTGCCATGAAGGGAAACCATTGGGCCAGCAGATTTCCAAGATATAGTCCCACAGATCATCACAGATCCTCCTCCATGTTTAACAGTTGGAAGAAGGCAGTATGGGTCAAATGCTTCTTTTGGCTGTCTCCACACATATACTCAGCTGGTGGTCAGAAATAAGGTAAAGGATGACTCGTCCGAGAAAATAACATTCTTCCACTGCTCTAGGGACCAATTCTGTAAGTTTTTACTCCACTCTAAACAATTTGCAACATTTGTTTTTGAAACTAGTGGTTTTCTGATTGCAGCCCTCTCATGAAATCCAGCTTTGTGCAGCTCCTGGTGAACAGTTTTTGTGGAAACTGGGTTCTTGAGGTGGTCATTAAACCCTGCGGTAATTTTGGAAGCTGTACTTTCGTGATCCTTTTGAACAATTCACATAAGGGTCCGATGGTCCCAATCTGAAACTTTTGTTTTTCTTCCCGAGTTTTGTTTCGACAAGGAGGTTTTTCCCTCTTTCACAAAGGCTGTCATTATTTTCGAGACAGTACTTCTTGATACACCAAACATTTTGGCTGTTTTCATTACACTAGCTCTTACCATACGAGCAACAACAATTTGACCTCTTTGAAAGTCCGATAGATCTGTCAATTTCATGAATTTTAATTACCTTTTTCTGATGATATCTGAAAAGAAACAGCAATTTTAACAAAACGTATTAAGCAACACTAATAATAAATCAAAAAACATAAAAATAACCAAGCTTTTGATGGTTTTATAGATATTTCAAAATTATGATGCTATGTTTCCATTATTTTGTCCAACCCCTATATATATATATCATCATCATTATCATCGTCATATATATATTATATATATATGTATGTATACATATATGCATATGCATATTTGTATTATATAGACACAAAACATTGCAGTAGTTTGCTTCTCAACCGTGTATTTTCAGGTTTGGTCGACTGCCTGACAGTTTGATTAAGTGTCTTCCACTAAAGCTGCAAGCCAACCAAAGCCTTGTGGGTGGATTTGGTACCTGGAAACTAAAAGAAGCCTCTCATGTATACACATACGCATTACATACATACATACATATATATGCATATAAATTTAATACACAACTGAAAGAGCTACTAATAGTTTCATGCTTTTATGATACTTTAACTAGGCATATTTATATAATATGCCATGTATTTTTGTTTATGCATAGAGTATATTTTTAAAAAACTAGGATGCTGGAAAGTGAGAAATTAAGAAAAATATGAGAAGAAAAATACAAATTAGGTTGATGCAAAAAATAGAATGAGAAGAAACAAAAAAAAAAAACAAGATCCCTGTTCTCCCTGATTACAGAAACCACAATTAATGCAGTTGGTATAGGACAAAATAATAGAACATATGTCAAAGTCTGCAAGATGGTGACTTAATCCAGAGAGGGTGATGTTCTCCAGTTCTTATCCATGTATTTGTTGAAGTCCAAGAAATCTAACACACTACCTAATTGCAGATGTGAAATTTTTAGCAGATGCAAACACATGGATAGGTTTCTTATGTCTAATTGTAGGACACCACCCACTCAGGAGTGAGTTGCATCTCACTGACCTTGACATATTTTATAAGTATGCCGAGTATCATAAAAACATGAAATTATTAGTATCTCTTTCAGTTGTGCATTAAATCAATATTTATCTCTCACTGGATGGAGTAATTATTTTTGTTGATTCTACCTATAATGGATCTACATATATATATATGGATATGCGCACTTACACAATTACTATGACCATTTTTACTCCCTTACCCTTACTCCCTCCCCTTACTTAGCGGTCATTTTCATAGCATTTTTTTCGATGGCCTGATAACTGAAGAGATGTCGGCGTGGGTTTCTGCCCCGACATCCGAAACTCAGAGTTTTATCATGGCTACTGAAGAATTGTCACATATATTTACAAATAAATTCCTCTATTTACATAATATTGAGGTCGCTTTCATTCTTTTGTTGTCTTGTTATTTTATATCAATATGTCGCCATAATAGATCGGTAGCCACTGCACACATTTTTTTCTCTCCTTGTTTCTTTTCTATGTCCCTTTCTGTAGAAGAACGTAGGCTCGAAACGTAAAAGACTTTTTCAATTCCTGAGCGTTATACTAATACATGTTTGTTTTGTACACCACCTGTCTTCGTCTTTTGTTTTTTCCATGAACTCTCCCCCTGTATATATATATATATATTATATATATATATATTATATATATATATATATATATATATATATATATATATATACACATACATACATATACATATATATGCATGTATGTATGTACACACACACACATACATACATATATACATTCATTCCAGTCACTGGACTGCACCCATACCAGGGCGGTGCCTTGAAAGGTTTTACTTGAATGACTTGACTCCATTAAGTTATTTTCTGAAGCCTGAAACTCTGTCAGTTTCTTAAGGTGAACTGCTAAGTTATGGGGATGTAAACAAACCAGCACTAGTTGTCAATCAATGGGAGGACAAGCACAAACATACATAGTTATGTACATGTTGATATACAATTGGCTTCTTTCAGTTGTTGTCCACCAAATCCACTCACAAGTTATTGGCTTCTACAGGCTATAAAAGGAGGCACTTTCCCAAGTTGCTATACAGTGGGACTGAAACCGGAAGCATGTGGTTGGGAAACAAACTTCTTACCACACTGCTACACTTATATGCATCTTTATATATATAAATATATATATATATACTGAAGACAATGACAAGTGACCAAGATCTTAGAGATATGCTGTAGTTGTGACCATTACCAGTGTCATGTAAATGGCAGTCGTGACATCATAGTCGGGGCTGTTACCTGTGTCACGTAAATGGCACCTGTGCTGGAGGCACATAGAAAGCACCCATTATATTGTTGGAGTGGTTGGCATTAGGAAGGGCATCCAGCTGTAGAAACCATGCCAAATCAGACTTGAACCTGGTGCAGCTCTCCGGCTTACCAGTTCCAGTCAAACCGTCTAACCCATGCCAGCATGGTAAGACGCTAAATGATGATGATATATATAATGTATATATGTACATATATACACACATATGTAAAAATTATATTGATAATATTATGTGGGTGTGTGTGTATATATAATATATATATGTAATATATATCCCTGTGTCAATATATATATATATATATATATATATATATATATAGGCGCAGGAGTGGCTGTGTGGTAAGTAGCTTGTTTACCAACCACATGGTTCCAGGTTCAGTTCCACTGCGTGGCACCTTGAGCAAGTGTCTGCTACTATAGCCTCCGGCCGACCAATGCCTTGTGAGTGGATTTGTTAGACGGAAACTGAAAGAAGCCCGTCGTATATATGTATATATATATATATATATATATATATATATATGCGTGTGTGTGTTTGTGTGTCAGTGTTTGTCCCCCTAGCATTGCTTGACAACCGATGCTGGTGTGTTTATGTCCCCGTTACTTAGCAGTTCGGCAAAAGAGACCGATAGAATAAGTACTGGGCTTACAAAAGAATAAGTCCCGGGGTCGATTTGCTCGATTAAAAAGGCGGTGCTCCAGCATGGCCTCAGTCAAATGACTGAAACAAGTAAAAGAGTAAAAGAGTATATACATTTACATATATATGTGTGTGTGTGTGTGTGCAACATAAACATACACTCACAGTTATAAATGTAATATATATTATATACATGTCTTTGTCAATATACATATATGTGTGTGTGCGCATGGGTGCGTGTAATAAATGTATCCATACATCTGTATCTGTCTATCTATTTACATATATATAATTTTATTTGTTCATGTAAATATATTTCTCATTAGCTTTAATTATTCAAAAGAAAAATAAAGCTTGCTCTGCTCTGCATACAATCCATAAACAAGAAAATTAAACAAAATCTTGAAACCAAAGCTTAGCTTGATATTGGACTGGATTCCTCACTTGTCATGGAGAGAAGTGGTTGGTGTTGGGGAAAAGATTTACATAAGCTTAGCAGAGACGGAACCATTACATCATTTGTAGTAAGCATTAGCATAGCAAGAATGCTGATAATCTTGGCTTCAACAACCATAAAGAGATTAAACAAGATGTGAATGATTTGGTTTACTGGATTTACAATTATTTAAAAAAATAAATTTAGTTTTAATTTTTTTTTTCTGAAATATATTATCATTAAATAGTGATAAAACTATTTGGTTGAAAATAAATTTGTTGATTGAATATTATTTCTCTTCAATGCAATGAGCAACAAATAAAGCTATTACATAATATTAAATATAGATGTGTAGCAATGAATATTTGCTTCAATTCTTAATACATTTTATTAATATTTCTGTTTAAATTAAAATTTACTTTTGGAAATGAAAGGAGTGGGGGAGAAGCAAAAACTTTTTTTTTTGGTGGTGGTAGTGATGGCAGAGTGTTGGAGTCTGAATGAATGTAGAGGAGTGTTTGCTGAAAGTCTATCATTAAATAAAGAAATATTTTAAAGAATAGCAACAGTATATTTGAGGAAAATGGGAGATGGACTAACCCTAGGAAAGGAAGAAATCAGATAAGGAGATAAGCTATGAACAAAAACGAAAAATAATCAAAAACAAATCTAGATTAATGAAGATTAATTCTGCCACAATTTTTATTTTTATTTTTTTCATAAATTGCTAAAGCAGATACAGAAGAATATAAAAAAAAAAAAAAAAGGAAGGTAAAAATAGTAAAATCGTGTGTAAGTCGATCAGAAAATGAAAGAGAGAGAGAGAGAGAGGGAGAAAAGATTATTCAATGACATTTAGATGTAAGATATTAAACAAAAAGATAAATGGGGAAAAAAAAGGCAAAAATGGAGTTTTTTTATTCTATACTAAGAGAGCTCACACCTCCTTCATTATCAGCAAATAAATAAATAAATAAACAGGCAGACATTGACTTGTTTTGATGAAGTAACAATGAAGCACAGACATCTTTGAGAGTCAGCCACACAGACAGAGGGATAGAGCACCTATGTGAACATTCAGGGTGCTAGAAATAACAGCTAAATTTGCCTGGTCTCACCTTGATTCTGAACAAGGACTCACTACAGGCAGATATTTATGATATAATAAAAGACTGGATAGCCATGGCTGGAATATCTTTGGTTATTGGTTTGGTAGATAAGATCTAACATAATTTATAGAATTTTTACACTTGATACTGACATGCATATAATTCAAAGATAATTAAGATAGAGCAATTGTACATAGGATAGAACAATGAAGTGTGTGGGTGTGTGTATGTGTGTGTGTGTGTGCATGTGAGTATGTGTGTGTATATGTAGATATGTGTGTGTATACAGGTATATGTATGTGTGTGAGTGTGAATATAAATGTGTGTCATCATCATCATCATAGTTTAACGTCTGTTTTGCATGGTAGCAAGTTCATATATATACATACACACACACACACACACACACACACACACACAACACACACACACCACACACACACACACACACACACACACACATATATATATATATATATATATATATATATATAAAGGCGGTGCTCCAGCATGGCCGTAGTCAAATGACTGAAACAAGTAAAAGAGAGTAAAGAGTATATATACATATATACATATACATATATACATATATATATATATATATTATTATTATTATTATTATTATTATTATTATCATTATTATTATTATTATTATTATCATCATTATTATTATCATCATTATTGTTATCAATGTTTTGCTGAAGTAACAGAGTGACTCAAGGTCTGAGAGTTTCATGTATTAACACTAATCAAATTAGTGCCAACACACAAAACTCTTGGGCCTTCTGCTAAATATTTATAAAACTGTACATATACATACTTTGAGTTCTATTTTTCCTATTTACATTACCATACCTATATATATATAATTGGGTTCGAAATTTTGAAAATTAAGGCAAGATTTTTGAAGTTGAAAAAAATTTCTCATGTTAATGTATTTTTGCCTTTTATTTTTTATTGTTTACAGTTTTCATTTTTTCTGAAAGAAATTTACAGCTGCATGTAGCCCCTGTTTAGAGCTTTCATTTGCATGGTCAATCATCAAAAAATTCCCCAAATAAGTACTAAATTTAACAAAGAAATCCGTTTTCTCCTTATTTTTAATCGCTCAAATAGTGGCACGTACAAAAGGCAAGTGTGCTTTCCGTTGTCACTGCCTGATATTTATGAATGATCTTTCAAAATATTTTCTTTCTTAACTTACTCAAGATCCTTTATTTTTTTATAAATGGGAGAGAGATAGATAGAGAAAGATAGCGAGTAAGAGAAAGCGAGGGAGAGTCCGAGAGAAAGGAAGAGTAAGAGAGTGGGAAAGTGAGAGAGAAACAAAGTGGAAGAATGTGGTGATAAGAAGCAACAGAAAGTAACAACCACACCCTCACCCGCGCGTAGAGTGGGTCACCTTTAGATAGTTATTTATATTATATATGTGTGTGTGTATGTGTTTGTGTATATATATATGTGTGTGTGTGTGTGTGTGTGTGTATATGTGTGTGTGTGTATATATGTGTGTGTGTGTATATATACATATATACATACATACATACATACATACACACACACACATACATATATACAAATCAACATCATATTTCATTTAATGTTCTTCATTAATGCTAGCATGGGTTAGAGGATTTGATACGATCCAGTGTGCCAGAGGAATGTGTCAAAACCCCAATGTCTGTGCTGGCATGGTTTCTACTGCTGAATGTCCTTTTTAATGTCAGTTACTTTACAGAGTGTATGGGGAATATTTTTCGTGATGCTGACTCCAGTGAGATTACCAGGAATCTCACAAGACAAAACAAAAAAACGAAAAAAAACCCTAGCTGAGTGGAATTGTTGTAAAGTGAGATGTTGGTTTAAACCAGATGCCGAAAGGCATCTGGTATTCTGATATAGAACAGAGGTTCTCAACCATTTATTTTTTCGCCCAGGGACCCCTTTGATTCTTATTTTACTCTACAGAACCTCTATAACCATTCCATGTATATAAAAAAATTCCACTGTATTTTTATGATTAAATATTATTAGGAATTGTATATATAAAATTAAAATATTTTGTATATCATAGAAGTATATGCAATTATTGCACATATATATAGGAGCACTCTGTCGGTTACGATGATGAGGGTTCCAGCTGATATGATCAACGGAACAGTCAGTTTGTGAAATTAACGTACAAGTGACTGAGCAATCCACAGACATGTGTACCCCTAACGTAGTTCTCAGGGAGATTCAGCATGATACAGAGTGTAACAAGGCTGGCCCTTTGAGATACAGGTACAACTCATTTTTGCCAGCTTAGTGGACTGGTGCAATGTGAAATAAAGTGTCTTGCTCAAGGACACAATGCGTCGGTGGGAATTGAACTCACAACCTTAAAATTGTAAGCCAAATGCCCTAAGCACTAAGCTACATGCCTTCATATATATATATATATATATATATATATATATATATTATATATATATATATATATATATATATATATATATATATATATATATATATATATATATATATATATATATATATATATATATATATATATATATATATATATATATATATACATTCAGTTAAATTTTCTATAAAGTATATTTTAACTTTACTTCACAATTTATAGACTGTGTTAAGAAATGCTCATTGCAAAATTCACAGCCTAATTTTAAATACATAGCCAAATAAATATACATATAAATTTATAAATCAGTGAACAAAATTACATGTAAAAACCATATGTGTAAACTATGCATCATGTACGTTGGGTTCAGGTACCAAACTGAGGAGTGACAAATAAAGAGATAAAAATTCGAGGTAAAAAATGTTTAAATTCAGGGGTAAATATTTAGATGAATAGGTAGATAAAATAAATATATACAGATTCGGGTGAATTCAAGTAAAGGATATCATCTATAAAAAAACAAAAGCAGTTCTCCTTCTTTAATCTATCACATTATTACCACGTATAATTTCACCACGAAGGAAACCATCCTGATGAGGGGGGCATTATGTTTCTGTATTGGAATACTTAATACACCATGTATACATTTATTGTAGCCCTGAAATGGCCATAGATGATAGCCTTTACCTGAATTCACCCGAATCTGTATATATTTATTTTATCTACCTATTTATCTACATATTTACCCCTGAATTAAAAAATTTTTAAACTCTCATCCGACATTTTGTATAAACATCAAATTCTTAAATGATTCGAACAGTTCCTTTTCAAAGCCCTTACCTCGAATTTTTATCTCTTTATTTGTCACTCCTCAATTTGGTACCTGAACCCCACATACATGATGTATAGTTTTCACCCGTGACGTTTACATGTAATTTTGTTCACTGATTTATAAATTTATATGTATATTTATTTGGTTATGTCTTTAAAATTATGCTGTGAATTTCTATTTGATTGCCTGGATTTGTTCCTTCTAAAATTTCCTTTATCATTATACACACACACATTCATACATATATATATTATCATTATCATCTTCATTCAGTGTCCATTGCCCATGCTTGCATGGGTTGGACAGTTTAACCAGAGCAGGCACGCCAGGAAGCTGCACCAGGCTTCAATCTGATTTGGCATGGTTTCTACAGCTGGATGCCCTTCCTAATGCCAACCACTTTACAGAGCATGCTGTGTGCTTTTACATGGCACCACATGGACACTTTTATGTGACACTGCCATGAGTGCTTTCTACATGGCATTGGCACAGGACTCTAGCAATTCAATCTTCTCCACCAGGGAGACCTGACTTAACCCTTTTGCCATGAAGCACAGATCTTCTTGAGTACAGCAAGGTGTCAGGCATCCCGATCCTTTGTCATCTCAGTATCCTGAGACTATTCTTCAGTACTTTGTCTCATGTCTTCCTGTGTCTCCCACTTCTATGTATTCTATCTACTTTGAGAACTTGGCATTTCTTTATGAAGCTGTTAGCATCCATCAACATCACATGACCAAACCAGCACAGTCTTCTGTCTTGCACACAGCATCTAATTCATTTCATACCTAACTTTTCTCTCAATACACTAGCACTCTGCCAAACATGAACACTTACACTACACATTCAGCAGAGCTTACTAGCCTTTGCAAGTCCTCTGCATTCAAGGCCCATGTCTCTTTACCAAGTAGAATTGCTGTCTGTATACACGCATCATACCATCTTCCTTTCGCTCGGAATGTGAACAGCCAACAGCAGTACCAGCTTTCTGAATTTCTTCCATTCTATTCTTATTCTAGGTATTACACTCTCCATCCATCCTCCCTCCACTACTAATTTGGTGCTCTAGGTAGCAGAAACTATCTACTACCTCTAATGAGCCACCAGGGCATTTGAGAGAATCAGTTTCCTGATTCTATATATATACATAAATATATATAGAGCATATAGAGGCACAATGGCCCAGTGGTTAGGGCAGCGGACTCGCGGTTGTAGGATCGCGGTTTCGATTCCCAGACCAGGCGTTGTTAGTGTTTATTGAGCGAAAACACCTAAAGCTCCACGAGGCTCCGGCAGTGGGTGGTAGCGAACCTTGCTGTACTCTTTCACTGCAACTTTCTCTCACTCTTTCTTCTGTTGGCCTGCTCGCTTAGCCAGCGGGGTGGTGTCATTTGAAGGCTAAAACAATGCGAAGTGCATTGTGACCAGCGATGTGTAGCAACATCTGATAGTCTGGTCGGTCACAGTGAGTGATATATAGAGCATATATGTACAACTGTAAATATATATATATATATATATATATATACATACACACACTAACTGACGTACCCAGAAATTCCTGGAAAGTGGGGCTTATTCCTTGGTTCCATTCTCATAATTGTTTTGCTAATCCAATAACCACAATACAAAGTATGTAGCCCTTAAAACGGTTTTTGTGCATTAACAGAGAATACCAAACTGTCTTACACAGGATCTTGTTTTTAGGAGTTCCCAATAAGTTTTGAATACCCAAATTGTGAAGTCAGTTATGCAATAACATGAAAGTAGTTACCTGGTAGTAAGAATTCAAATAAAATAGCCCTGAAAAGGGCTTTAATGCATTCCCAGAGTATATAGAACATAGAAGGAAATACCAATAAGGTATGTGTACTAAAATTGTGAAGCATGTTACGTAATAACAGGTAATCAGATATGAAATAATAACAATCCAAACTAAATAACTCTGAAAAGGGCTTTTGTGCATTCCCTGAGACTATTACTCTCAGCAGCGTTAATGTTGGTATATTCATGAATAAGTTACTAACCGAAATAAGTGGATCTATTGTTTAGGAAAATATTATTTACTTGTTTAAAGGTTGTACTGGATAAATTGTGAAAATAATTTTAACAGTTCTAATACTAAGAAATAAGCATACTCAATTTAATTTATACCAAATGATTTAGGAAAATGAATGGGTTATTTCCCTTGGCTGTTAAAATCTGGGCAAATGGGTTATTTTCCTTGGCTGTTAAAATGAAATATATTAGATATATATAAGGATTGCTTCCAGGGGCCCTATTATTGGGGTTTTTTTCAACAATCTGAGTATGCCATGAGGTTTCCAGACATAATATCTACTCACATGTCAAATTTTATCAAAATCAATAAAACGATGTAGGAGGAGTTAGCTAACAACTCCACAAACAGAATTTCCCACATAGGTAGTGTATATATATACACTATATATGTATATATATATATATATATATATATATTCTTTCTTTTCTTTTATTCTTTTACTTGCTTTAGTGATTTGACTGATGCCATACTGGAGCACCGCCTTTAGTCAAGCAAATCGACCCCAGAGCATATTTTTTGTAAGCCTAGTACTTATTCTATCAGTCCATTTTGCCAAATTGCTAAGTCACGGGAACGTAAACACACCGGCATTGGTTGTCAAGCGATGTTGGGGGGGAGGACAAAGACACATTAATATATACACACACACCAACATATATATATATATATATATATATATACATACATACACACCGGAGTAAACACATGAATGTGAAACAAGGTGGAAAAAAGAGTACTCAAATACCAGTGGTAGAGTAATATGCTTTATTTAAAGCAGCAGAAATTCAACAAAATCTGTTACTCTGAGTTTCTCGTTGCCGTTCATCAGACAGTTTCTAGCAAAAACTGTCTGATGAACGGCAACGAGAAACTCAGAGAACAGATTTTGTTGAATTTTCTGCTGCTTTAAATAGAGTATATACATACACATATATACAGCGGGCTTCTTTCAGTTTCTGCCTACCAAATCCACTTACAAGGCTTTAGTATAGTCACGAGGCTATAGTAGAAGGCACTTGCCCAAGGTTCCATGCAGTGGGACTGAACCCGAAACCATATGGTTGGTAAGCAAGCTACTTACCACACAGCGACTCCTATGCCTACATATATATATATATATATATATATATATATATATATATATATACACACTCCAGGCCTGAAGGATGCCAAGAAGCAGACCAATCTAGAAAAGAAGGATTTGAAAGCTTAAGTATCCTTCATATGGTCAGAGATTTAGGGACATCCTAATTGAGAAATTTGATAAGAGCAAGGAGGAGCTACAAACTTGTGACATAGAGGGCAACTGGGAATTCCTGCAAGACAGCTTGCTGAGTGCCACAGACCAGATCTGTGACTGATACAAAGTCTCTTCCAGACCTAGAGTAACATGGTGGTGGAACAATACTGTAGGCAAGGCCATTAGAGCAAAGAAACAGGCCTGGAAGAGTGGGGGAAGCAGGGAACTTTATCAAATAGCCAGAAGGGAAGCTTGGAGACAGGTATATGTAGCCAAGGGAGAAGCAGAAAAGAAGTTTGCCTATGTTCAGCGTCATGAGGACCAAAGAACTGAAGTCTTTCGGATTGCAAGAGAGTCTGTGAGAGAAAATTCCAATGTCATAGGAGAGAAATGTGTCTGCATGGGTGATGATGTACTTGCTTTTAATAAGTCTGGAAAGAAAGAAGCTTGGAGATGCCATTATGAAAGACTGCTGAATGTGGAGAATGAATCGGAAGAGAGTTTGCCAAATATTGACCCAATTGAGGGACCAGCTACCCGAATCAACAGTACCCTGGTAGATTAAAGTAATTAAGGATATGAAGACAGGGAAAGCTCATGGCCCATTAGGAATCACCACTGAGATGCTTAAAATACCTGGCGGTGTGGGTTATAGCCTAGTCACCTGTACTGTAAATCAGGTGGTTCATGAAGGAGTCATACCCAATGACTGGTGTAGCAGCACCATAGTTAACTGCTACAAAGGTAAAGATGATGCCTTAGAAATAATTACAGAGGTGTCAAATTGTTGGATCAGGTGATGAAAATTCCAGAGAGAGTCATAACACAACTAATTAGGGAGAGATATAGTCTAGATGAGATGCAATTTGATTTTGTGCCAGGTAAAAGCACCACTGATGCTATATTTCTGGTAAGGCAACTGCTGGAGAAATACCTAGCCAAAGATAAACCCCTATACTTGACTTTTGTGAATTTGGAGAAAGCTTTTGACAGAGTACCACAATCCCTTATCTGGTGGTCAATGTGGAAACTAGGGATAGATGAGTGGTTAGTGAGAGCCATACAAGCCTTGTGCAGGGGCACTACCAGTTAGGTGAGGGTGGGCAATGAGTATAGCAAAGAATTCAGGGTACAAGTAGGGATTCACCAAGGATTGGTGCTCAGACCCCTCTTATGCATCATAGTCCTCCCATGAATAACAGAGTAATTCAGGCAGGCTGCCCCTGTGAGATCCTCTATGCTGATGTCCTTGCTCTTATAGCTGAATTACTATCTGAACTAAAGAAGAAGTTCCAAGGTCTAGAATCAAAGGGCCTAAGAGTTAACCTAGCCAAAACCAAAGTCATAGTAAGTAGGAAGGCAGACAAATCACAAATCCATTCAGGTAGTTGGCCCTGCTCAATCTGTAGAAAAGGTGTAGATAGAAACTCCATAAGATGCACCCAGTGTAAACTTTGGACACATAAAAGGTGCAGCAACATCAGAGGAAGGTTAACAGGGAAACTAACTTTTGTATGTGGAAGCTACACAGGTACAATAAATGCTGAAAATGCGCAGAAAATAGACTCCATCAACTGCCAGGAGGACAAGCTAGAGGTAGCAGATAGCTTCCATTATCAAGGTGACCAAGATAATAGAGGAGGACACTCGAAGAGCATAGCTGTGAGAATAAGACTTGGCTGGGCAAAGTTCAAAGAGCTCCTACCCCTGCTGGCAACAAAGGGCCTCTCTCTCAGAGTGAAAGGCAGATTGTCTGATGCCTGTGTATGAACAGCTATGCTGCATGGCAGTGAAACATAGGCTGTGACTGCTGAGGACATGCATAGGCTTGAGAGAAATGAAGCCAGTATGTTTCACTGGGTGTGCAATGTCAGTGTGCATGTTTGACAAAGTGCAAGCATTTTGAGAGAAAAGTTAGGCATAAGAGGAATCATGAGGTGTGTAAGAAAGATGACTGCACTGGTATGGTCATGTTATGCATATGGACGAGGACAACAGTGTAAAGAAGAGCTGATCTCTAACTGTGAAGGAAGCCTGTGGTAGAGATAGATCTAAGAAGATATCGAATGAGGTGGTGAAGCATGATCTTTGAACTTTGAGCCTCACAGAGGCAATTACTGATGACTGAGACCTTTGGAGATGTGCTGTGCTTGAGAGGACCTGTCAATCCAAGTGCACCCATGCTGGTGTCATGTAAAGAACATCTTTTGAATGTTGGACCTCATGGAGGCAAAGTGGTTGAGTTCCTTTCGAGCATTCGACCTCACAGAGGCAAAGTGGCTCAGTTTCTTTTGAACATTGGGCCTCGCAGAGGCAAAGTGCTGAGTTCTTTTCAAGTGTTGGGCTTCGCAGAGGCAAAGTGGCTGTGTTCCTTTCGAATGTTCAGCCTCACAGAGGCAATGATCAACACTTTTGGCGTTATGTCATGCTTGAGAAGATGGCCCATCAAGCTGAACAAAATGGCAGTCAGGGCAGATACCACTGTCATGCAAATTGGCACCCATGCTGGTGGCATGTAAATGCACCCCGGTGTCAGGCAAATGGCACTCATGCCACCACCATAACCTCAGCTTTAACAAAGCCTCATAACTGGATTTGGTAAACAGAAACTGAAAAGAAGCCAGTCATATTATTATTATGGGATGAGATGTGGAAGTGGACGACATCTCGGCTGAGTTTCCTGATTCGTTCATCTTATGATGTTTTGCCATCACCTACGAATCTAGTAAGATGGAACGTCTTAGAGAATGACATCTGCAAATGTGGAAAGGTCGGTACATTAAAACATATTCTTTCCAACTGTTCATTAGCATTGAACAGGTACACATGGAGGCACAACTTGGTCCTTAAGGTTATCTTCAATGCTATAAAGAACCAAATTCATCTCAACAACACTGAGGAAAAATCGTTAAAAGTACCATCAAGAGAGTTCATTACCTTCGTGCGGCCAGGTCAGCAGATCCGTTTCAAGAAGAAGACCAAGAAACTTCCTGAGAAAAATGAAAAGTGGAACGGCTATTGGGAGGTAACTGCAGATTTACCTGGGTGCCAGGTTTTCTTTCCCATCCCAGTTTCGAAAAAACCAGATATTTTGATGTGGTGTGAAAGAAAGTTGTAAATATAGTCGAGCTAATGGTTCCTCACGAAGATAATATGGATGCTGCTCGAGCTCGAAAATTAAACCGTTATGAAAACCTCCTCGAGGAATGTGAAGACGCAGGCTGGAAAGCGGAACATTTTCCTATCGAAGTCAGATGTAGAGGGTTTGTAGGACACAGCGTGAGACGACTGTTGTTATCGTTAGGCCTAACTCATCGTAAAGTCAATACCACCATGACTGATATCCAATCTACAGTGGAGAGGGCTAGCCACTGGATTTGGTTAAAAAGAGACGATGAGCGATGGCTAGAAGTATACTGAGTTCTTGATAACCAGCTGATCTAGCAAGCGGGGCCTCACATCAGTGAGGGGGGCCGGTGCGCATTGATGCCGTCGAGAGGTAGGCCCCGAAACGACGCGCATTCTCTCCTGATGACCCCATACACTTGCTAGCTTCCGATATACGGAGCTTTTAACTGGTAGCACTTGCATGTGCAAGTTGTTTGCAAGACATATTATTATTATTGTTATTATATATAATATATATATATATATATATATATATATATAAATTTAAATACTAAGGGTAAAAATTTGATATTAATTTGATTAATATCAATTTAAACCAGTGGCCTAACATATTGGAAAAATCTAATGATTCAGAAAAATATTATATTACATTTATATATATATTCCTGAGTGCTATACTAATACATTTGTTTGTTTGTACTCCACCTGCCTTCGTCTTTTGTTTGTTTTCATAAACTTTGCCTTTATATATATATATATATATATATATATATTATATATATATATATATATATATATAATATATATATATATATATATATATTTATATATATATGTGCGCATCTCTGTGTCTATGTTTGTTTCTCATCTGTCTGATAACTGGTGTTGGTGTGTTTACATCCATAAAACTTAGTGGTTTGGCAAAAGAGACTTATAGAATAAGTCCCAGGCTTTAAAGGACAAAAAAAAAAGTAATGGGGTCAATTCATTTAACTAAAGTCCTTCATGAAGGGGCCTCAGTCTGATC
>NC_043001.1:73544771-73547271 GCF_006345805.1 Octopus sinensis
TGTACCTGGCTTTCGTTGACATGGAGAAAGCCTTTGATAGGGTCCCCCGATCCCTTATCTGGTGGTCAATGAGGAAACTAGGGATAGATGAATGAGAGCTGGGCAAGCCATGTACAGAGAAGAATTCTGGGTAGGGGCCCACCAAGGATCAGTCCTCATCCCCCTCTTATTCATCATAGTCCTCCAGGCAATAACAGAGGAATTCAAGATAGGGTGATCCTGGGAGCTCCTCTATGCTGATGACCTTGCTCTAATAGCTAAGTCACTATCAGAACTAGAGGAAAAGTTTCAGGTGTGGAAGCAAGGATTAGAATCAAAAGGCCTTAGAGTCAACCTAGCTAAAACCAAAGTCTTAATAAGTAGGAAGGCAGGTTTGTGGGGTTTGTGTAGGCATAATGTGCATACCTGTGTGTATGTGCATGCATGTGTGCTTGTGTGCGTGTCTGTATGTGTATTTTGTGTTGGAGGTATATGTGCGAACCTGTGCAAGTGTGTGTGTATGTACGTGTGTATATGTGTGTGCATGTATTATGTGCGTGTGTATGTGCGTATGTGTGTATGTGCGTGCATGTGTATATGTGTGTGTGAACCTGGAGATGCATGTTGGGTTATGTGTGCATATATTTATATACATACCAATATATACAGACATATATATGTATATGTATAACTATCTATCTATCCTATATATATATATATATATACATATATATATATTATATATATATATATATTATATAATATATATATATATATATATATACAAGCTTTCAATATGTCTTAACAATTTTTCGTTTTGATATATATAATATTTTTTTCCTTTGTAATTGTGTGAACATGTGTGTGTGTGTGTGAGTGTATGTATAATAGTGTAAGACTATGTCCGGTGTATAAGTGAGACTTTCATGTTCACTTCCCCTTCATTTATACAGATATGCATATGTTTGTATATGTGCAGGTGTAAGTGTGTGATAGGAAGATGTGTATATGTGTCATGATAGATCGTTAGCTCTTCACGCATTTTTTGGTCTCCTTGTTTTTTTCTGTGTATCTTTCTGTTGAAGAGTGTAGGCTCGAAACGTAAAAGACTTTTTCTATTTCTATTCCTGAGCGCTATACTAATACGTTTGTTTGTTTGTACTCCACCTGCCTTCGTCTTTTATTTATTTTCGTAAACTTTCCCGTTTTATATATATATACATACACGTATATGCGAATGTATGCCCATACATATATCATCATCATTATCGCTTAACATCTGTTTTCCAGCGGCTGCACCAGGCTTCAATCTGATCTCGCAAGGTTTCTACAGCTGGATGCCCTTCTTAACGCCAACCACTCTGAGAGTGTAGTTGCCACCAGCACAGAAGTCGTCAGGCAGCCCTGGCATATATATATATATATATATATATATATATATATATATATATAATTATTATTTGAGGGAATAAAATCCAAACTACAAGGAAAAAAATTCAATTTAGAAATACTAGAACAAATTTCACACAATATAATATATATATATAAAAAATTAGAAAAGAACCACCTTTTATCAATTCAAAATAAACAATTAAATTACATCATCTAGAAAATTACATATTATAGACAAGTTAAAATTAAAATAACAATAAAATTTTTCTTGATAGTATTTTTTACATCCAATGTTTAATTGTTATAAAAGATTTTATGTTTTACATATTATTTAATTTGAGAATTAATATTGTTAGACTATATTTCTTTTAATAATTAGATAATATTTTCATTAGTATTATTTTTAAATAAACTAGTTTTTATTTTAATATAAAGTTGATGTTTAACTTTTTTATCGTGTGATATATTAAATCTATAGATATTATACATGGATATTAATATAACGAATTTATATAATTGACTTGAGTATATTTGATTGTATAATTTTTGATTGTATTTTTCATGAATGGAATCGATTGAGTATATTAATTAGACACTTATAATATTGATACATTTACAATCTAGATAGATTAACAGAATCGTTGAACTTAGTAATTTAGTTTGCTTATCAATATTAGTTAGATCTTGCTATTATTTTGACTTTGCTCGTTGTTATTATTGTTATTGTTATTGACTGGTTTGGTAGAGGACTGGTGATTGTGATTGTACATCTTCATAGTGTATTGTTCTTTGGTTCTAATATTTTTGCACCTTTCTTTAATTTGGGGTTGATAGGTTTTCTTACTTTCCATTAACATATTATTCTCGCTATTATATTTTTTATACATTTTCATATATATATTGATAGATATTACTTACGATAGTTATTAATTATTATCTCTCTCTCTCTCTTTTTTTTAAATATATTATATTATATATATAGGTGGCTTATGTATTTGTAATACTAAATTTAAGTTAATTAGGTATTATATTATTTGATATTTAGTCAACTTTGTTATAGATTGCTATATTAAATCTATAGATACTACACATGTATATTTATTATATGGTTAGCTTATTTAAGGAGTTT
>NC_043001.1:73552271-73557271 GCF_006345805.1 Octopus sinensis
CCATATGTATATTATTGCATATCTCACACGCCTTTGCTCCAAGGAGTAAAGTTGCAGTTTTCTTAGCCTATCCCTGTAGCCCATCTGCTGCACTGTGTCAATCTTTTTAGTGTAGTGGCATTGGACTGCTTCAAGCTCCACTGTTAGTTTGGTACTATGTGTGACCAGAACTGGGAACAGTAGTCCAGGTGGCTGAAAACAAAGGTTCTCCACAAGGTCAACATATTTTCTTGGACTCTCATCTTGAAGGACCTCAGTACCCATCCTGCCATTTGTCTGCACTTTGCTGCCATTCTGGTAATGTACTGTACCCTTATTTGAAACCTCCTCTGATATGTGGCACTTGGTCAATGAAGGAGTTGATGCTGCTGCCTTCATCTGTATTTCCTGGTATGCGGTAGGCTGTTCTGGAACCCTTGACAGGAGGAGATCCAGTTTTGTCTTGAAGACACATCCACACCATATAGGTCTCTCAGGCATTTTGGAAGGATATTGAAGAGCTGTGGCACCTTGAAAACGAAGCTGTTGCAGTATCATATATATATATATATATATACATACATATATACATCTTAGTTTCCAGGTCCTGCACCATGTGGCGCATTGGGTGGCAAGGCTCTTTTCCAATATGGTCAGTCGGCTGCAGTGATTTCAGCTTCATCCCATGAAATGTCAATGGCTTTGAGGTCATCAATGAACGTGTGGCGCCAAGTTGCTTTCGGCAGCCCTTGTTTTCCCGTGGCATGCGGTGGCTTCCGCAGAATAGCGGTTTCAGCATGTGCATACATGTGTATGTACATGTATATACATACACACACACACACACATATATATATATATATTACACACACATATATATATATATATCTACATACATACATATTCATGTATGTATACATAATCATGTGTACATACATATATATTTATATATACATATACATTATATGTACATATATATATATATATACATTCATATAAATATACACTTATATACAAACATATTGATACATATATATACATGCATACATATATGTATATAGATAGATTACATATATATATTCATATATAATATACATGCACACATAATATATACATATACACGTATATATATATATATTATATATATATAATATATATATATATATATATATAATATACATGCACACATAATATATACATATACACGTATATATATATATATATATATTATATATATATATATTATATATATATATATATATATAATATATATATATAATATATATACACACACACACACACACACACATATATATAATATATAACACATATATATATAATATATATATACATACACACACATACAATGTACATATATATATATACATATATAACACACACACACATTAAATATACACAGACACACACACATATAGAGAGAGAGATGATCCACTTGAAGCGAGAAATAACAGGGCTAAATACGAACGTTGAGTACTCGTATGTATAAATTGTAATGTTTAAGGCGACGAACTGACAGAATCGTTCGCACGCCGGGCAAAATGGTTAGTGGCATTCCGCCCGTCTTTACGTTCGAAGTTCAAATTCTGCCGAGATCGACTTTGCCTTTCGTCCCCTCGAGATCGATAAAATAAGTCTAGTTGAACACAAGGATCGATGTAATCGACTTAGTTACTCCGCCGAACCTGCTGGCCTCGTGCTAAATCTTGAAACCAGTATATCTGAAACGGTCTAATTTGCAGTATTCAGAATTGTTGTTTCCGGTGATCAGCTTTTAAATCCTATACATATATAAACATATATACATACATCAACGCACATATATTTATATAAATATCCACACATAAACGTGTAATTATATAAATATATACGTATGTGTATTTATATAAATGTATATCTATAAGTATTTATATTTTATATATATAAGAATTTATATTATATATATATATATATATATATATATATATATATATATATATTATATTATATGTATTTATATTTTATATATATATATATGTATGTATATAAACAGTGAGTATTGTCTATACACACATGTGGCTGAAAAACAGGCGGGGATTTTTTTTGTAAACTCCTCCTCTTTAAACAGATAAGCATGGTTAGTACGGTGTTCGACTAAAGAAAATATCTTCATAAAAATAGAATATGGAGCAGAAGACTTCGACTGGAAGCTTCTGTGAAAGAACGGTTATTGAAGAGACAGATTAAAATAGATACATTTAGATATCTCTCTATATATATTGATGTATATAAGCATGGATATAATGGATATTTTATGGTTGGGTGAAATGAATTTAAATTTTGAGATTGATTAAAGCAAAGGGGGAATGTGAGAGAAGGATGAAGTTAAGTAGAAGCCAAGGTAATGTGGAGTAGAAAAAATTCCCTCCCCGTTGAGGGAAGTGCGAGAGATGGAGGAGGTGCAAGCTGTGAGCACATGTGCTCAGAAATACAAAACATAACAACATAAACATACTCTGACGGCGATGATGACAGATGAAAAAATAGGGACTAACATTTTCAAGAAGAGAAGTTTATATGCAAAAAAAAATTTTTTTAAACCAAGATACTTCGAAGAATGAAATTATTTTTTGCATTTTATCCTAAAGATAGGAATAATTTAGTGGAATTAGCTTGATATAAAATAGAAATTATAAAAAATTCTTCAAACAGAACAGGATTACGTAAGACCAAATAACATTTCGTTTTCTATTTCCAGTGGAAATGAAGATTTTACGTTGATGACAGTAAGAATTGGTCAAAGCTACTCAAGAATGGAACCATTTGTATATATAACAAAGATTGTGTCAGTAATTTGCTGTGTTGAAACAAAGAAAAATATATATTGTTTTGCTTTTCTTTTAAATTGCGAAACAGATTCGATTTTTTAAAAAATTATCAATTTTTTTTTCGATGGAAAGAGAAAAAATATCGTTTACTTCTGAAGAAGAAAGTTTATTTAAATTTTATTTCACTTGAATAAAAAAAAAACATTATAATGATTGCAATAATCACAATTTTAAATAGTTTTGGTTTTCTGTAATTTGAAAAAACATGCAACATAGAGGAAATATTTTTCAACAAGAAAAAAAATTTTTTTTACAAGAAATATTCCACAATCAAACAAATATTTAAAAGGCATCTTTTGACAGAGAAAAGAGGAATAAAAAAGAGAAGAATTTACTTTGAAGCTGAGCTAAAATTATTACGCAATTTTCCCCAAGATGGTAAATAAATTTGATGGCCAGTTGTTGAGCATCATTTCCAAATAAATGTGTTTTAAAACAAATAATTCTTCTTGTTTTGTATGGCAGACATCGATATTAAGTTAACTTCGGACAAATGTTTATTTGCTTTGCTAAATTTCTAATGAATTAGCACAAAAGATCAGGAATGATACAAGAATTGAGGAGATAGAGTAATTTCTAATGAAGATCGAAATACCAAAAATATATTAATGAAAAAGATAAAACAAACCTGGATGCCATCACTAGTTGGACTGATATAATTCTTGGGTTGGTAATAATGGCTATATTATAGCATATGCGGGTGGGTGTATATATATATGTATATTTATATATATATATATATATATATATATATATATATATATATATTATATATATATATGATATATATTATATTATATTATATATATATGTGTGTGGTGTGTAAGTGCGTGTGTTGAAATGTTAATATCTATATATTTCCCTACAGATTCCGGCGACTGGTTTAAAGTCAGCCCTTAAGGATCTGCTAGGCAAGTGTATGTTAGGTATGGATACCAAGCAGTCTACCTATCTAAGTGTTCAGCACCTGCTCTCTGTGACGAAAACAGAACATGCTACAATCGTGTAGCTGAAAGTATACCTAAGCGTTGGTTATTGAGTACAAGATCGATTAATTACAGATATTGTCAGTACCAACTGATCCCCCACTATGTGACAATCCATTCAAAAATATAGTTTTCTTTTTGGTTTGTTTTTATTTATATTTTTAACTTTTATATCGCACATGACATTTCTTCAGAAATTTCAAGTTCAAACTGAGTTTTAAAGAAAGGAAAAAATAAATATTCTGAAAAAGGAACATAGTTTTAAAAAATGTGTAGTTTGCAACTTTTTTTCTGCTGCAGTATATTATTTGTTTTATTGTTAAGTTTTCTAGCATTGACTGGGATGGTGGTGACTATCAAACCGAGTGGGTGAACTCAACAAGGAAGTAGTGGTGGGCATGTGGAACTAGTCGCCTCCTCCAATAGCTCACTCCTTCCTCCACTACTTCCTCCTGCCGCTACTTTCATTACGACCTTTCCTCCTTCTATCACTCTCTCTCTCTCTCTCTTTATCTCCTCCTCTCTTTCTCTTTTCCACACTAAATTCCAACGCTGTAACCATTACTTCCCTCCCCTCCCTCTCTGCTGCACTTGCCTGATCTCCTCTTCCTCCGCCTCCTCCCATCTTGGTTGAAGCTTCCAAGGAAAATGACCTACATCTCTCTCTCTCTCTCTCTCTCTCTCTCTCTTAGTAAGTGATGTGATCAACTAAATTCCTTCATCATTTTCAATTAACAAACTGCCACTAATTGTCTAAAAACTCCAACGACCACCTTCCTTCTTTCTCTGCAAATATGTAACTGTATTAAGAAGTTATTTTTTCCCCACTTACCTTCTCTCCTCAACTAACGGAAATAATGATTGTGTGGAATATGGAATAGTCTCTCTCTGTACGAAACATGGACTGCCGCCGCTTAATTACAAGCTCGGCTTTGACCAAAATTTTTATCTTTCGTAATGGATCTCACAGTCTCACCAATTACATAACATCTGTCCTTGTTTATAATAGCAATAAAATTGGGTGATGAAATGTAGAAGACAGCCGTTATCTGGTGATTTTTCGTCCCCTATTGCTAAAACATATATATATGTGTGATATATGGTTGTGAAATAAATAAAAGATAAACCCTACCAATTTTAGAGCTTTAAA
>NC_043001.1:73562271-73584771 GCF_006345805.1 Octopus sinensis
AGTGGGTGCTTTTTACGTGCCACCTGCACTGGTGCCAGGCAAGGCTGGCATCGGCCACGGTTGGATTGGTGCATTTTACGTGCCACCTGCACAGAAGCCAGTTGAGGCGGCACTGGCTTCGGCCACAATTCGGATGGTGCTTTTTACGTGCCACCCACACGGAAGCCAGTCGAGGCGGCGCTGGCATCGGCCACGATTCGGATAGTGCTTTTTACGTATCTCCAGTCCAGGGGTCCTGGCATCTGCCAGGTGCCAGTCATAGGATTGTTTCAATTTCGATTCCGATTTCACTTGCCCCAACAGGTCTTCGCAAGCATAGGTGCCTGTCGTCGGATGAGGTTCGATATCGACTTCGCTTGCCTCAACAGGTCTTTGTGTGTCCAAGGGAGGAAAGGCATGCATAAGTGGGCTGGACTCACTTGTCCTGCCTGGTCTTTTCACGCACAGCATATTTCCAAAGGTCTCGGTCGCTGGTCATTTCCTCAGTGAGACCTAAAGTTCGAAGGTCGTGCTTCACCACTTCGTCCCAAGTTTTCCTGGGTCTACCTCTTCCACAGGTTCCCTCCACTGCTAGGGATTGGCACTTTTTCACACACCTATCTTCATCCATTCTCGCCACATGTATGTATGTATTTATGCATGTATGTATGTATATATGTATGAATACATACATTTATATAGAAAGAGAGAGAGAGTAATATCTATATCTATACACACACACACATATATATGACCCAAATTCGTTGACTGGCACCCGGACGTTGCCAGTGCCGCTGGACTGACTCCTGTGCAGGTGGCAAGTAAAGAAACACTGTTTCGACCCTGAGCTTGAGGAAACCTATTGAGTCAATTACATCAACATCAAAAATCAATGGAAATTGTAGTTGTGATCCCTGTGCCGGTGGCACATAAAAAGCACCATCTGAACATGGCCAATGCCAGTGCCGTCTTGACTGGCTTCCGTGTCGGTGGCACGTAAAAAGCACCGCCCGATCACTGCCATTGCCAGCTTCACCTTACACATGTGCCGGTGGCACGTAAAAAGCACCCACTACACTCATGGAGTGACTGGCATTAGGAAGGGCATCCAGCTGTAGAAACACTGCCAGATCAGACTAGAGCCTGATGCAGCCTTCTGGCTTACCAGACTCCGGTTGAACCATCCAACCCATGCTAGCATGGAAAATGGACGTTAAACGATGATGATGATGATATATATACATATGGGTGCAGTGAAATGAAAATAAGACTGCTGATATCTCATTTTAACAGATATATTTACCAAAATTACATAAAAATATCTTGAAATACTAAAGAGTAAATTTATTCAATAAAATCGCCACTGGCTTCAACCACAGCCTCCAGACAACTTCAGAATCTCCTGCAACTCTTCTGGATGGTCACCTTGTTTAAGTTGGTGAATGCTGCCATAATCCTTGACTTCAGTTCATCTTTGGTGTTAACAAGGAGCTTTGTTGGTCTCTTGATCTACTGGCCCCAAACATGATAATCAGGGGAGTTGCCGTCTGGGGAGTTAGGTGGCCAGATGTTAAGGGTGGTGTGGTTGCAGAAATTGTCTGACAGCGATGACTGGATTCTCCTAAATGTGTGGCATGGTGCAGAATCCTGTTGCTAGACATAGGATCTTCCAGCAGCTACCCTCTTGACCTGGGCAGCACTACCTCCTCCAGGCACTTGATGTAGGCCTCCGTATTGAGTCTGAGGCTGTGTGGGAAGATGAATGGTGGCATAACATTGCCATCACTAGTGATCACTTCAACCAACATGATGTTGACTGGGTGTTTGATTTTCATTACTCTCAGTACATGTCGTCAGAGTGCACTCTCCCCAGATTGACTCATAAACACTGAAATATTTGTATTGGAGCTTCCAGCATGAATGCCAAGCAGTACAGTATGTCGTTTCCAAATTTCTGGTGGAGTGAATTGCATCATGGTGCTGTTTATATGACAGACAATGCCCAACAGACCCTATTTATACTGTGTAGTTGACAAAATCAAAAACAAACTATGAGCATGCGTGAAATTAAAAATATAAAACGGAAACAATTTATTCATCAGATCCTGTGTATATATATATATATGTGTGTGTGTGTGTGTATACAGGGTGTGATGAGTAAATTGTTCCCATTTTATATTTTTAATTTCAGGCATGCTCATAGTTTGTTTTTGATTTTGTCAACTACACAGTGTAATAGGGTCAGTTGGGCACTGTCTGTGAGAAAAACAGTACCATGACACAATTCACTCTGCCTAGCTTAAAAGTCACCTGAAAGGGCGGCTTTTAAGCTAGCTCCTGTGGAGGGCTCTTCATGAATTGAATACATATTAAATTTTATTGAACTTGACCGATATTTTTCAAGCAATGAATAAAATTTCCTCAAAACAATGATATAATATGTCGACTTGGAACTTATTGCAAAACTTCATGATAAACAACATTTTTTGTCTTCCCATTCGGGGTAGGGGATGCCAGTACAATTTTTTTCTGTCTAACCTCTTTCTCTCTCTTTCTCTCTCTCTCTCTCTCTCTCTCTCTCTCTCTCTCTCTCTCTCTCTCTCTCTCTCTCTCTCTCTCTCTCTCTCTGTTGATTGCTTTCAACCATCCCTATCACCTGTACCACCACCATCGCCACCGCAACTGCATAGACACACCATTCAGACTTCTGATGCCACCCCTATCATGAACACCTTTGACTTTGCCACTTTCCCCTCCACCACTATCACCACTGTCTTTCACATCCCTTACTATCACCATCATGCTTGACCACCTCAGCTACCACTACCACCACCACCACCACCATCATCACTGTCCCTGCCTCTGCCTCTATCACAAATACAACTCATACTATTGCTATCACCCCATTACCATCTCAACTGTCAATCGACAACCACCCTCACCATCCCTATGCCTTCTATTACTCTTACCCCAGCAAGAGGAGTAGAAGAAGTGTCATTGAATAGTGAGAGAGGGGATCAAAGTGTGACACACTGACACAGAAATTTGTTTTGTCATTATTATTATTTTTTTAATTATTATTATATATTGTTGAAATTAACAGAAAAACATATGAAGACAGGTGTATAAACAACAAGCAGGTGTATTAATTTGAAAGTCAGGAAGGTGAGAAAGTCTTTTATGTTTCGAGCCTACGCTCTTCAACAGAAAGGAACACAAGGAAATAAACAAAGAGAGAATAAAAAAAAACTTGTGGAGTTAGTGGTCAATTATATATATATCATCATCATCATCATCATCGTTTAACATCTGCTTTCCATGCTACCAAGGGTTGAACAATTTTGACTGTGGGCTGGTGAACCAGATGGCTGCACCAGGCTGCAATCTTGATCTGGCAGAGTTTCTACAGCTGGATGCTCTTCCTAACGCCAACCACTCCGAGAGTGTAGTGGGTGCTTTTTACATGCCACCGGCATGGGGGCCAGTAAGGTGACGTTATATATATATATATTTCAAGACATATAACTACACATGCACACATGCATTCTCACATGCACACATGTACGTACACACACACACACACATATATATATATATATATATATATATATATATATATATATATATGTATGTATTTATGTATGTATATATATATATATATTATATATATATATATAATATATATATATATTATATATATATATATATATATATATATGCATATATATATATATGTATGTATGTGTATATATATAAAATAAAATACAAAATGGCACAACAACGCAAAACATCTGGACAACTAGGTGATACAAAAATGGACAACAAAACATTCAGATGGATGATACAAAAAAAACACGGATGGGTCATTCGAAGCCTTTTATCTTCAGTCAAGAATCGGATCATCTTCGCAATTTTGGACCGTACATATATGTATATATGTGTGTGTATATATATATATATATAGATATATATATATATATATATCTATATATATATATACACACATATATATATACATATATATATATATATATGCATATATATATATGTGTGTATATATATATATATATACGCATATCTATATATATAAAATTCAACTTGTGTGTCTGTGTGTTTAACTTCCCGGCACATCTCCTCCTAGCCAACAAATCGTAGAACCACCAAAAATGGGTAACTTAAAGTTTAGGCAAATGAAAATTGAACTGCGCTATTTCTGTTCCAAAATTCATCTCGCAAGTGCAAAAATTGATAACGTGTTTGTTTAGGCCTTATCCCATGCATTGAATAGTGAACTTTACTCAGTCAGCTGTTTGACGTGAACTGTGTTCACCACGCGTGCAAGCATGCGTAAATTGCATGAAAAATAAAAAATCAAGATATACAAACAAATCGCCATAAGCATTGTAGAAATTCAGCAAAGAAATGAATTTTCGGGATGTTGCCTGGAGGGTTTTTTTGTATTAATCGTTTGGACTTTGTGAACGCATACCAATTGTTTTCATAACATTTTTAACGCTTTGAATTAAATGTGACCATTTTGCGTTGAGTCTGCAGTTCGAATCATTTTAACCAAATTTTAGCAGGCTGGATTTTTGATCATCACAATACATCGCCAGTGACTCCCTGAAACTCTCCACTGAAATCCCCATTGAGAAATCTATATATATAAAACACAACTTGTGTGCCTGTGTGTGTATCTGTGTGTGTGTCTGTTTGTTTAACTTTTGGATCTACCAAGTTTCATTATTAAGGATGGAAAGTAGTGTGTAGCAAATTTATATATATAAAGCTGAAGTTGTCTGTGTGTGGCAGGTTTGGTAGCCTTCAACTAACACTATCTCCTTCAAGACCCTGCAGCACAAGTTGACCAAAATTGAGAGTATGATAGAAGGCTTGATCTTTATTCTGTAGAAGATAAAATACAAATCGGACCATGTTAACACTAAAAATTATTTACATCAAAAAGGTGCTTTTTTTCTATGAAAATTCCCTATTTTTTACGATTTTTGACTGCTGTGTCACCATTTTTCAGTGTATTTCAACTGGAAAAATGTTCCCTTGAAGAGAATAACAAGTTGCATAATGCAAAATTTTTACTTTTCAAAAATTCCAATTCTAAACGGTCGAAATAAACCCAAGCAACACTGGGCGATACTGCTAGTATATATATATATATCATCGTTTAACATCCGCTTTCCATGCTAGCATGGGTTGGACGGTTCAACTGGGGTCTGGGGAGCCCGAAGGCTGCACCAGGCCAGTCAGATCTGGCAGTGTTTCTACAGCTGGATGCCTTTCCTAACGCCAACCACTCCGAGAGTGTAGTGGGTGATTTTATGTGCCACCGACACAGGTGCCAGACGAGGCTGGCGAACGGCCACGCTCGGATGGTGTTTTTTATGTGCCACCGACACAGGTGCCAGACGAAGCTGGCGAATGGCCACGATCGGATGGTGTTTGTTACGTGCCCACAGCACGGAGGCCAGTCGATGCGGTACTGGCTACGGCCATGTTCGGATGGTTTTCTTATGTGCCACCGGCACTGGTACCACAAAGATACAAATTCCATTGATGTTCATCTATTTTGATTTGGTTTGATTTTCACTTGCCTCAACAGGTCTTCACAAGTGTCCCAAGAAGGAAGGTATGCACAGGTGGACTGACTACATTCCAGGTAGGGGCCACGGGTTATGGCCTCACTAGTCTTGCCGGGTCTTCTCACACACAGCATACTTCCATAGGTCTCGGTCTCTAGTCATTTCCTTGGTGAGACCTAAAGTTTGAAGGTCGTGCTTCACCACCTCATCCCAGGTTTTCCTGAGTCTACCTCTTCCACAGGTTCCCTCAACTGCTAGGGTGTAGCACTTTTGCACACAACTATCTTCAGCCATTCTTGTCACATGACCATACCAGCACAGCCGTCTCTCTTGCACACCACAACTGATGCTTCTTAGGTTCAACTTTTCTCTGACATTACACATCCATCGGAGCATACTGGCTTCATTTCTTGCGAGCTTACGCATATCCTCAGCAGTCACGGCCCATGTTTCACTACCATGTAGCATGGCTGTACGTACACATGCATCATACAGTCTGCCTTTTACTCTGAGCGAGAGGCCTTTTGTCACCAGCAGGGGTAAGAGCTCTCTAAACTTTGCCCAGGCTATTCTTACTCTAGCAGTTACACTTTCAGCACACCCACCCCCGCTACTGACTTGGTCACCTAGGTAGCGGAAGCTATCAACTACTTCTAGTTTGTCTCCCTGGAACGTGGTAGAAGTTGGTCTCTGCACATTTCCAGTGTTTATTGCTCCTGAGCATCTGCCACAGACAAAAACTATTTTCTTAGTTAGCCTTCCTTTGACATTGCTGCACCTCTTATGTGTCCATAGCTTACACTTGGTGCACCTTATAGAGTTTCTACCTACACCTTTTTTACAGATCGAGCAGGGCCATCTACCTGAAGTCGTTTGTGATTGGTACACCTTCCTACTTATTAGGACTTTGGTTTTGGCTAGGTTGATTCTAAGGCCCTTCGATTCTAATCCTTGTTTCCCCACCTGAACCTTCTCCTCCAGTTCTGATAGTGACTCAGCAATTAGAGCAAGGTCATCAGCATAGAGGAGCTCCCGGGGGCATCCTGTCTTGAATTCCTTCGTTATTGCCTGGAGGACTATGATAAATAGGAGGGGACTGAGGACTGAACCTTGGTGGACCCCAACCTCTACCCAGAATTCTTCACTGTACTCGTTGCCAACCCTCACCTTACTAGCAGCGTCTCTGTACATGGCTCGCACTAACCATTCATCTATCCCTAGTTTCCTCATTGACCACCAGATAAGGGATCGGGGAACCCTGTCAAAGGCTTTCTCCATGTCAACAAAAGCCAGGTACAGGGGCTTATCTTTGGCTAGGTATTTCTCCTGCAGCCGTCTTACCAGGAATATAGCATCAGTAGTACTTTTCCCTGGCACGAACCCAAACTGCATCTCATCTAAGCTAACTCTCTCTCTAATTAATTGGGCTATAACCCTCTACGTAACCTTCATTACCTGATCCAGCAGCTTGATACCCCTGTAGTTATTTGTATCTATATATATATATATATCATCATCATCATCGTTTAACGTCCGTTCTCCATGCTAGCATGGGTTGGACGGTTCGACCAGGGATCTGGGAAGCCAGAAGGCTGCACCAGGCTCCAGTCTTATCTGGCAATGTTTCTACAGCTGGATGTCCTTCCTAACACCAACCACTCCGTGAGTGTAGTTGGTGCTTTTTATGTGCCACCTGCACTGGTGCCAGGCAAGGCTGGCAACGGTCACGGTCGGATTGGTTCATTTTACGTGCCACCGGCACGGAAGCCAGTCGAGGCGGCACTGGCATCGGCCACGATTCGGATGGTGCTTTTTACGTGCCACCCACACGGAAGCCAGTCGAGGCGGTGCTGGCATCGGCCACGATTTGGATAGTGCTTTTTACGTACCACCAGTCCAGGGGTCCTGGCATCTGCCGGGTGCCAGTCATAGGATTGTTTCAATTTCGATTCCGATTTCACTTGCCCCAACAAGTCTTTGCAAGCAAAGGGGGGTTGGCATGGGTGCCTGTCGTCGGATGAGGTTTGATATCGACTTCGCTTGCCTCAACGGGTCTTTGTGTGTCCAAGGGAGGAAAAGCATGCATAAGTGGACTGGACTCACTTGTCCTGCCTGGTCTTCTCACGCACAGCATATTTCCAAAGGTCTCGGTCGCTGATATATATATATATATATATATATATATATTATATATATATATATATATATATATATGCATATATATATATATGCATATATATAGATTCAGATTAATATGGTACTTAAGTTGATGCACCAGTATTATTCATACAATTTCAAAATAAGGTGATTAAAATCAAAATAAGCAACAAGGATATCCAGAGTTAATGCAGTAGGATCATTTCACACAACTCCATTCAATTGAACAAGGCAACCATTAGATCAATCTTCAGCTGCAGAAAGACATAGAATTTAATTAAATTAAAACAGATTGCATCTATCTGTTTTAAAATCCCTGTCCCATGTGCTCCTTACCATTCCATTCTCTCACATATTCTTGTCCAGTTGCCAAATGATGATTACGCATTGCTAAGCTGAGTCTCATTTTGATCCTTCATTCACTCATTCCCCATTAACACTTTAAATGTACTGTTTACTAACAGCTAATTTTTCTCAGAAGCTAACTAATTAAATTAGGATAATTACTCATCTCTTGGCCTGTTTAATTTCTTATTCCTCGTTTCTCTAGTTTAATTTCTCATCCACCATGAACACTATGAATGTATACTATACTAAACAGTCCTGCTCCTTTCGTTCGATCCTTGCACCATTTCCCCAAATTAAACTTGTTTGTTCACGGTGCACCCACCCTGTCCCACCCCCACCACCAATACAGGATTGGATATCTCGATCTTTATCTTCTCACCATTTACACCGGAAATTTCTCTCTCCTCCCATCACCATTACCTGATGTATTTTCTCTCCGCTGCTCCTCCTCACTGGGCTGTTCTCTATAATTTACCTGCACTCTTCCTCTCTTTCTCTCTCTCCTGGGGCATATGCAACTAACTCAGTTGCCCTTCGTTTCGTTCTGTCTAGTGATTTCTCACCACCATTTCCAGATGTCTCTTCTCTCAATCCCCCCTCCTCTCTGGTGCGGTTTTCTATGCTACCTGCACCCCCACTCTCTCCCCGAAAAACACAACTAGGTTAGCTGCCCACCTACTTAACTGACTATCCTTCATTTCATTGTTTTCCGTCTAGAAATATTCCAACAACTACCCAATAATTTTCCATGCACACATCAAGTGAAGGAAACAGCTAATGGGTTGTATGTGTGTGCTTGTTCGCCTGTATCTGTGCGTGCATGCTTGTGCGTGTGTATGGATGAACTTGCTTCCTCTCTCTCTGTCTGAAATCACCCCCCAACCCCCCCTCCCCACCCCCTTACAATGACCAAAATGATTATACTCACAATGCCGCTAACACCTAAAACACCTAATCCTACCTCTAGTAGGGGCTATAATCTTAATCCTAACACACTTGAATGTTTGAATGATGTCAGGTCGGAAGTGAGAACAGATGATGCATGCCTAAAAAATGAACATGACAACCTCCCTCTTCTTTTCAGGCACTGAATAACATCTCTCCTCCCTAAGCCTCACTCCACATTCCTTTCCCAGTTTTCAAAGTCGGCACAGTCAATGTAGGCACAATGAAAGGTAGGTCTAGTGAGATTGTAGAGATGCATGCATGAAAGGAGACGTGTCAATATGTGCTGCATACAAGAGGTAAGATGGAGAGGAGCTTCAGCTAGGGTCCTCACAGGCACGGCACATAGGTACAAAATCTTCTGCCATGGTAACACGGATGGAGTGGGGGGTGTAGTTATACTCCTTGTGGAGAAATGGGTAGATAAAGTCATAGAGATTGTCAGGGTATGTGATAGAGTGCTTAAGCTTAGGCTAGTCCTGCAGAACAGCACAGCTACAATTATCTCTGCCTACACCCCACAAATGGGCCTACCAAATGATCAGAAGGAACATTTTTATGATACCCTTCTACAGGCTACCTCAAAGACGAGTGGCAATGACCTCATCTTTGCAGCTGGGGATTTTAATGGGCATGTTGGGCAGCAATCTGGTATCTTCACTGGTGTACACGGGGGCCATGGTATTGGTTCCCAAAACGACAAGGGAACTAGGCTACTGGAGTTCTGTGATGCATGTGACCTTTTAATCTGCAACACTAATTTCAGGAAACCAGACAGCCACCTGATAGTCTATCAATCAGGTGACTCTGCTAGCCAGATTGATTTCATCCTCACCGGACAGTGGGACGCAGGGTTGCTCTAAAATACATAGACCCTCCTGGGTGAAGAATATATCCCTCAGAATAGGCTAGTCATTAGTGACTTTAGGCTCGAGGCCAGAAGGATACCAAAAAGCAAACCAAAGGATTTGGAAGCTAAAGAACCCTTCATATGATCAGAAATTTAGAGACATCCTCATCAAGAAATTTGATGGGAGGGAGGAGGAGCTACAGACATCGTACATAGAAGGTAGCTGGAAATTCCTATGGGACAGCTTGCTGAGTGCCACAGACCAAGTCTGCGGATGGTGCAAATAGTATGGTAGACAAAGCCATTAGAGCAAAGAAACAGGCCTGGAAAGTTTTGAAGGGCAGGGATAGCAGGGAACTGTACCAGGTAGCCAAAAGGGAGGCTGGGTGGCAGGTATACATAGCCAAGGATGAAGCAGAAAAGAAGTTTGCCAATGTCCAGTGATGTGAGGATCAAAGAACTGAAGTTTTCCAGATTGCAAGACAATGTGTGAGAGAAAATTGTGATGTCACAAGAGACAAATGTGTCCACATGGATGATGGTGTACTTGCTTTTAATGATTCAGAAAAGAAAGAGGATTGGAGAAGCCATTATGAAAGACTGTTGAACGTGGAGTATGAATGGGAGGAGAACCTGCCAAATGTTGACCCAGTAGTGGGACCAGCTATCCTAATAGACAGCTCCCTGGTAGATAAAGCAATTAAGGGTATGAAGCCAGGAAAAGCCCCCCGGCCCATCAGGAATCACTACTGAGATGCTTAAAACATCTGGTGGTGTGGGCTATGGCTTAGTCATCCGCATTGTAAACCTGGTAGTTCATGATGGAGTTATACCAAATGACTGGCATAGCAGCACTATAATCAACTGCTTCAAGGGTAAAGGGGATACTCTAGATAGAAATAACTACAGGGGTATCAAACTGTTGGATCAGGTGATGAAGGTCATAGCCAATCTCCTTAGGGAGACAGTCTGCTTAGATGAGATGCAGTTCAGTTTTGTGCCGAGTAGAAGCACCACTGATGCCATATTCATGGTTCGACAACTGCAGGAGAAATACCTAGCTAAAGATAAACCCCTATACTTAGCTTTTGTGGACTTGGAGAAAGCCTTTTGACAGTGTCCCCCAATCCCTTATCTGGTGGGCGATGCTGAAACTAGAAATTGACGAATGGTTAATAAGGTCTGTGCAGGCCCTATAGAGAGAGGCCATTAGTAAGGTTATGATTGGGTAGAAGTAGGTGCCCATCAAGATTCAACCCTCAGTCCCCTTTTATTCATCATAGTCCTCCAAGCAATAACAGATGAATTCAAGACAGGTTGCCTCTAGGAGCTCCTTTATGCTGATGACCTGGCCCTCATAGCAGAATCACTACCAGAACTAGAAAAGAAATTTCGGGTGTGGAAGCAAAGTTTAGAATCAAAAGGCCTTAGAGTCAATGTAGCAAAGACCAAAGTTCTAGTAAGTAGAAAGGTGAACACATCCCACACACCCTCAGGTAGGTGGGCCTGCTCGATCTGTAGAAAAGGTGTAGATAGAAACTCCATAAGATGTACTCAGTGTAAGCTATGGGCACATAAGAGGTGCAGCAACATCAAAAGAAGATTAACCTAGGAGATAGCTTTCATGTGTGGCAGAAGCACAGGGGCAATAAACAACACAGATGCTCAGAAAATAGATTCCATCACACTCCAGGGGGAGAAACTAAAAGTAGTTAATAGCTTCCGCTACCTAGGTGACCAAATTAGTAGTGGGGGTGGATGCTCAGAGAGTGTTACCACTAGAATAAGAATAGCCAGGGTAAAGTTTAGAAAGCTTCTGCTCCTACTGGTGACAAAGGGCCTCTCACTCAGAGTGAAAGGTAGATTGTACAATGCATGTGTGTGAACTGCCATCCTACACAGCAGTGAAACATGGGCCATGACTGCAGAGGACATGTTTTGGCTCAAAAGAAATGAAGCTAGCATGATCCACTGGATGTGTAATGTCAGTGTGCACACATGACAGAGTGTGAGCGCCCTGAGAGAAATGTTGGACATAAGAAGCATAGTATGTGGTGTGCAAGAGAGACGTTTGCACTGGTATGGTCATGTATGGATGGGGTGAGATGTGTGAAGAAGTGCCACTCCCAAACAGTTGAAGGAATCTGGAGTAGAGGCAGACCCAGGAAGACATGGAATGAGGTGGTGAAGCATGACCTTTGAATGTTGGGCCTCACAGAGGTAATGATGAAAGACCAAGACCTCTGAAGATATGCTTTATATCTTTTTTTTGTTGACTAATGGATGTAAGAGAGACAATCAATTTCTGAAAGTTACTTTGCAAAGAGTTATCTCCCTTTCCCACGTAGCCCAGGAACAGATGTTTTCTGCCCCTAGGGGGCCCATTACTCATTATGTGAAAACTTTTAAGGGTCTAAAACCATCCCTGGAACACCAGTAGTGTATGTTCCCAGTTTGGAGAAAATCAGTTGAAAAATACAGCCGTTATAATCTTTTACACACACACACACACAGAACAGGATTTATATTATAGATACGATGGACTTCTTTCAGTTTTTGTCCAGCAAATCTGTTCACATGGCTTTGGTTGGCTTGAGGCTATAGTAGAAGACACTTGTCCATGCGTCTGCCAAGTTTGTGCCAAAACTGCTTTCAGCTGACCAAAAAGACACTCAGGTTTCAGTTGGCCAAAATCTTGTTGATTGTGTTGAGAACAATGAAAATGTTTAGAAAACTTTGTGCGGGCAGGTATCACCAAGCTTTTGGCAAAATTTGATGCAGATTTTTTGCTCAACTTTCTCTGTCATGGTCAATGCTACAATCACATGCTACACACCCTATTTGCAAGCACTGCTGTAAACAGTGGAAGTGAGCTAAAATGTAAAAACTTAGGGCACATGCACAACAGGGTTCAAGGTCAATTTGTGCCTAGTGGCTTTACTCTGCATGTTTTAGCTTCATTACAGTCCGGATACTTATTGATCAGACCACATATATCTTCATTTTTATAATATCGGACCTCAAAACACACATAAAGTGATAAATAGTAGCTAATAAATATTGAGTTGAAAACCTTTTGGATAGAAAATGTCAATGGCTGCCCTTAGAACTTGAACCCACATTTCCTGAAGACCTGTCTGCAGGAGATGTCTATATATAGCTTTCTGTGTGCTTTGAGATCTACTATTCCAAAAAATGAATTATTTCACATTCTTACAAAAAGTTATAAAATGGCCCTGCCCCTCTCAAAATTCATTGTCTTGCAAGTTACTTGGTGACCCTGCCAGTGCCGATTCTATGTAAAAAGCATCCAGTCCATACTGTAAAAAGTGTGCCATGTAAAAAAGCATCCAGTCTACATGGGTGCCTTTCACATTTCACTGGCTTTGACCATGACTATGATTCGATTAAGCTTAAGATGTTTTCTCAAGCACAACAAATAACCAAAAGTCTTGGTCACTTGTCATTGCTTCTGTGAGACTCAACATCTGAAGATCATACTTCATTACCTCATCCCATGACTTTCTGGATTTACCTCTTCCACAGGTTTCCTCCACAGTTAGAGATTGGAACCTGTTTACACAGCTGCCCTCATCCATATGCATCACATGACCATATCAGTGCAGTCTTATCTCTTGTACACATCTGATGCCTCTTATACCCAATTTTTCTCTCAAAATGCTTGCAGTTTGTCATATATGTACATTAACATTGCACATCCAATGAAGTATACTAGCTTCATTTCTTTCAAACCTTTGCATGTCCTCTGCATTCGTGGCCCATGTTTCACTACCATGTAGTATGGCTGTTCACACACAGACATCATACAATCTGCATTTCACTCTGAGGGAAATGCCCTTTGTTATCAAAATGGTAGAAGCTTTCTGAACTTTTCCCTGTTTATTCTTATTCCAGCAGCTATGTTCTCACAGTGCCCACCTCCACTACTGACTTGGTCACATGGTAATGGAAGCTATCAACTACTTCTAAGTATCCACCCCCCCACCCAAACATTTAATGAAGTCTATTTTCTGTACATATTTCTAGTGTTGATTGTATCTATACACCTGCCACACAAAAAGACTACTTTCACTGTTAAGCTTCCTCTGATACTGCTGCACCTCTTATATATCCGTAGCTTGCACTGGGTACACCTTATGGAGTTTCTACTGATATCTTTTCTATAACTCGAGCAGGGCCATCTCCCTGAAGAGATTTGTGATTTCTCTGTTTTCCTACATGCTAGTACTTTGGTCTTTGCTGAATTAACTCTAAAAGCACTTTGATTCCAAACCTTGCTTTCACACCTGAAATATCTTTTCTATTTCTGGTACAAGATCATCAGCAAGATGATTTCTGGTACAAGATCATCAGAACAAGATCATCAGCAAAGAGGAGCTCCCAAAGGCAGCCAATCTTAAATTCCTTTGTTATAGCTTGGAAGACTGTGAAGCACAAGAGGGGGTAAAGAATTGATCCTTGACAAACTCTTACTTGTACACTGAATTATTGTGATACTCATTGCCAATATTTATATAAAAATATATATAATAATATTCCATTTCAAAATTAAATGCAGTGCTAGTATTGTAAACATTATCAACCACACATACTCAATATATGTGTTTTGCTTGTTTGCCAATTTACTGTGAGGTGTTTTGACACCCAGTGCTAAGAGGGAGTTGTCTCCAGAGTGCTGTACTTATTTTTATTCTTTTAAGCACAATGCTTATTCTGTTAGTCACTTTTGCTGAACCGTTAAGGTAAGGGAATGTAAACACACCAACACCATTTGTCAAGCAGTGGTGGAGGACAAACACAAACACACACATACACTCATAGGCACACACACACACATGCACATGAGTTCAAATTAATAGAAAGCAAAAGATGAAGACAAGTAAAAGAGCAACAAGCAGGTGTATTAATTTAACGCTCAAGAAGAATGGGAAAGTCTTTGACATTTCAACCTTAGGCTCTTCAGCAGAAAGGACTGAGAGGGAAAAAATGTGTAAGGATTATACAATGGACATCTTTCGGTTTCTGTTTACTCACTAGGCTTTAGTTGGCCTGCAACTATGTGGTTGGGAAGCAAAATTCTTACCCCATAGCCACACCTGTGCCTGTGTAATTATATATATATATTAAAGGAAATAGAGAAATACAATTGACATATTATAAATTTATAACAATTATAATATAATATAATTATACTATAAAATAAATATAACATAATATAATGTAACTAGCAGAATTGCCCGGCGTTGCTCGGGGCTGAATTGCTTGAAAGTACTGTTAATGATTGCACTGAATTATGATGATTATTCAGGCAAATATTGATATAAGTTTACGATGGGAGATAAGGACTTAACGATCAAACGTGTGCCATTGCATTGTTTTGAGGGAACCAAATATCTGATGAGCATTATAGGGGCACCAACTTTAGGTTTGAGAAAGTGTGGTGGTAGTCCGGGGTGCTCAAAGGAATTGAGTACCTCTATTGGATAGTTGATGATGTCCTCTGGGTCAGGAGTTGTACCGATAGACTGATATACATAGACTTCCCCAGGAATGAGTTTTAGCATTTCATCATTAATATGGTGAACAGTTTTATTCCTCGGGGCCAGTGTAGCCTTTTTGCCAATCCAATCCATATTCTGATAATTAGCTTGTAGATCTGGGAACACTGCATCTCTGAGATCAGAAGGCGTCTTAACAAAGGTACAAATGGAATCGATGGCAATATTACCAGTTTCATCCCCTGGTATTTTGGCTTTGCCAAGTGCAAGGACGGTGTGAGGAAATGCTGCTGATGTGATATTACGTCGCATATGAGCACGCATATTGGTGTGAAGTTTGAAAGTTACTTCCCTTTATTTAAAAAATATGCATTAAAATGGAAAAAAATGATGGTAAATTATTTGTAAAATCGTAGACTCATCGTAGACGCGCGCTAATACCCAGAAGGGCTCGATATGAATCACGACTATAAGATACCCGGTTTTGGTTAAACTGCATCGCAAAATGTGGGAGTAGTTAGGAATCTAAATCGGAGTAGACAAACACACAACCTTTCTTTTATATATAAATATTTTCGTCCTAAAAAACTTTGTATGGATTGAATGGTTACCTCTATGGAAATATATACACGCACATTATACATACATGTGTGTATAGATGAATATATAAATACATTTAAATATCTATATATACTTTTGGGCGATCTTTCTTTTTCTTAGAGATAACTTTAGATCTTATTTTCGTCCTAAAAAACTTTGTGCTGAGTGAATGGTTACATCTATGGAAATATATACACACACATTATACATACATCTGTGTATAGATGAATATATAAATACATTTAAATATCTATATACACTTTTGGGCGATCTTTCTGCTACTTGGATATACTTTAGATCTCATATTCGTCCTAAATAACTTTGTATGGAGTGAATGGTTACCTCTGTGGAAATATATACACACACATTATACATACATCTGTGTATAGATGAATATATAAATACATTTAAATATCTATATACACTTTTGGGCGATCTTTCTGCTACTTGGATATACTTTAGATCTTATATTCGTCCTAAAAAACTTTGTATGAATTGCAAAAGAAAATGAATTGAAATTTTTATGAAAGGAATTTGTTTACATACATGTGTGAAATGGCAAATGTTTGTGCAGTTGTCCGAAATGGAAGCAGGGTGAATGTGTGGAACTGATGTATAATAATGAATAGTCCTTCTTGTTGTGAATATTAATTTGATGAATATGAACTGAAAACCAGTGGTGTAGCAAAAAGGATGACCAGTCTGACTGGCTCATCCCTGTCACACACTCACACACACGCACACACACACACACGCACCCTCACACACACACACACACACACACGCACACACACACTCACACACACGCACACACACACACACACGTTAGCTTACAATTTTATTTATATATTTGCGTGTGTATGTGTGTAAAGAGGAAGTGGGAGTAATATGCAGAGTAAAGGCTTTGAAGTGAAATGGTAGTTTTCTCGAATTTTTTCTGAAATGGGCGTGAAATTGAAAGAAATTTTGTATGTCATGACCGAATGGAAGTACTTTGAAAAATTATAGGTAAACTCTAATTGAAGAAATTGTGTGAGGAGTAAATCGTTATGTATTTATTTGTTTCTGTTTGCTGTGTTTTTTTTTTGAGTATTGGTTTAAGGTACACTTGCAAAGAGAAAGTGGGAGAAATTAGGGTGATAGCATGAGTGATCCGTTTTATATAAATACTTTCACTTTAATCGTTGCACACTTGCAAAGAGACAGGAGGAGAAATTAGGGTGATAGCATGAGTGAAGCAGATCGCTCCGTTTTTGTGTGTGTGTGTGTGTGTGCTGTAGCCCACACTAAGAAAAGCACTTCACTTACACACCACAATGTGAGTTTTCTCGAAATTTTGCTTAATTGGGGTTGAAATTTGAAAAACTGGACCTGGCACGACCCGATGTATTCTACTCTTAAAAATGCTAGGTAAATTGTAATTGAAGAAATCCTATATTGTAGATTTCTATAAGAGACAAAGGGAGGCAGATAAAATCTGCTTTTTATAATAAGAGATATAACAAATAAATAAAACAAATATATAACCTACAATCTGTTTCAATTCATATCAACTAGTGAATTTATAAAAAATTCACATTTATGTATATGGATCTCATCAGGGTAATCTCTTTTTATAAAAGGCAGATTTTATCTGCCTCCCTTTGTCTCTTATAGAAATCTACAATATAGGATTTCTTCAATTACAATTTACCTAGCATTTTTAAGAGTAGAATAAATCGGGTCGTGCCAGGTCCAGTTTTTCAAATTTCAACCCCAATTAAGCAAAATTTAGAGAAAACTCACATTGTGGTGTGTTAGTCAAGTGCTTTCCTTAGTGTGGGCTATAGCACATGCGCACACACACACACAAAAAGGGAGCGATCTGATTCACTCACGCTATCACTCTAATTTCTACGACTTTCTCTTTGCAAGTTTGCAACGATTAAAGTGAAAACAGTGAATCCGAGAGCTCCGACAGCGATAAAGAAAATGAATTGGCACCTGAATGGAGTGAAAATTTAAAAACTGTTTCTTTCAGTGATTTTTCTGAAGAAACTGGACCAAGCCACAGACTTTCCCAGAAGAGTAAAGCCTTAGACTATTTCTTTTTACTTTTTCGAATGAGCCCATTTGAAATGATTACGGCGGAAACGAACTGTTACGCTAAATGTAAACAAAGCGAAAGAAAGGATAGTTTGTTATTTCCCACAACCTTAAATGAAATTAAGGCCTATTTTGCCATAAATATTATTATGGGTATCAGAAAGTTACCCAGAATAACAAATTCTATCATAAAATTTTGTTGTATACCCAATTGAATATTAGCTAATAACCCATTTTCTATAGCGATGTTTGAACAAAATTTTAATAATTTTATATATTGTTGAATTTACCTGTATCTACCTGCAATTAGAGTCACTTTGTGACAAAAATTATAGTATAGAATTGGTTGAGAACATTTCATTAAATTATCTTCCAAAATTCATGTTAATATATTGATAAATAAAAAAGCTATAGTTGTTTAATGAAACCAGACTAAATTTATGATTACGTTAGAAATTAATTGAAACACATAAGGGGTGTATTTTGGTCAGAAATATAGTAACGAAAGGGTTAAGAAAAAACCAAAAAATATTTTATCTCTTATTATAAAAGGCAGATTTTATCTGCCACCCTTTGGGAGTTATACAAATCTACAATATAGGATTTCTTCAATTACAATTTACCTAGCATTTTTAAGAGTACAATGCATCGCGTCATGCCAGGTCCAGTTTTTAAAATTTAAACTCTAATTAAGCAAAATTTACAGAAAACTCACATTCTGGTGTGTGTGTCAAATGCTTTTCTTAGTTTGGTTTACACCACACGCAAACGCACACACACACAAAGGGAGCGAATTGTTTCACTGACGCTATCACCCTTCTCCTCCTTTGTCTTTGCAAGTTTGCAGCTATTAAAGTGAAAACAGTGAATCCGACAGCGATAAAGAAAACGAATTGGTACCTGAATGGAGTGAAAATCTAAAAACTGTTTCTTTCGGTGAGTTTTCTGAAGAAACTGGACCAAGCCACAGACTTTCCCAGAAGAGTAAAGCCTTAGACTATTTCTATTTACTTTTTCGAATGAGCCTATTTGAAATCATTACGCTAAACGTAAACAAACCGAAAGAAAGGATAGTTTGTTATTTCCCACAACCTTAAATGAAATTAAGGCCTATTTTGCCATAAATATTATTATGGGTATCAGAAAGTTACCCAGAATAACAAATTCTATCGTAAAATTTTGTTGTATACCCAATTGAATATTAGCTAATAACCCATTTTCTATAGCGATGTTTGAACAAAATTTTAATAATTTTACAGAAAGTTACCCAGAATACAAATTCTATCGTAAAATTTTGTTGTATACCCAATTGAATATTAGCTAATAACCATTTTCTATAGCGATGTTTGAACAAAATTTTAATAATTTTACAGAAAGTTACCCAGAATAACAAATTCTATCGTAAAATTTTGTTGTATACCCAATTGAATATTAGCTAATAATCCATTTTCTATAGCGATGTTTGAACAAAATTTTAATAATTTTACAGAAAGTTACCCAGAATAACAAATTCTATCGTAAAATTTTGTTGTAAACCCAATTGAATATTAGCTAATAACCCATTTTCTATAGCGATGTTTGAACAAAATTTTAATAATTTTACAGAAAGTTACCCAGAATAACAAATTCTATCGTAAAATTTTGTTGTAAACCCAATTGAATATTAGCTAATAACCCATTTTCTATAGCGATGTTTGAACAAAATTTTAATAATTTTACAGAAAGTTACCCAGAATAACAAATTCTATCGTAAAATTTTGTTGTATACCCAATTGAATATTAGCTAATGACCCATTTTCTATAGCGATGTTTGAACAAAATTTTAATAATTTTACAGAAAGTTACCCAGAATAACAAACGAGCCCTTCTGGGTGTTAGCGCGCGTCTACGATGAGTCTACGATTTAAAAAAAAATTACCATCATATTTTTCCATTTTAATGCATTTTTTTCGCTTTTATATAAGGGAAGTAACTCTCTAAAAATATCTACGATGTGTCAACGATTTAAAGAAAAATTTACCTTAATTTTTTTTGAATTTTTAATGCATTTTTTTGCTACTTTTTGGCTATAACTCTCTAAAAATGCTTATATAGTTATTTCCCTTACAACCCGAGCAACGCCGGGCGATACTGCTAGTTCTTTATAAATGTTGTGTTCAAAATAACATTTTCTTTTAAGAATGTGTATATAACAAGGTATGTGTATATAACTACGTGGCTTATATCTTTATATATAAAAGTGAAGTTGTGTGTCTGTCTCCTACGATTTAGATTCGTAACTACTCCCACATTTTGCGGTGCAGTGTAACCAAAACCGGGTATCTTATAGTCGTGATTCATATCGAGCCCTTCTGGGTATTAGTGCGCGTCTACGATGAGTCTACGATTTAAAAAAAATTTACCATCATATTTTTCCATTTTAATGCATTTTTTCGCTATTATATAAGGGAAGTAACTCTCTAAAAAAATCTACGATGTGTCAACGATTTAAAAAAAAAATTTACCTTAATTTTTTTTCCATTTTTAATGCATTTTTTTGCTATTTTTTGGCTATAACTCTCTAAAAACTCTTATATAGTTATTTCCCTTACAAACCCGAGCAACGCCGGACGATACTGCTAGTATTTGTTAAAAAATAGACAAAAATTTCATGCAAGGACTACTAAATCATAGCATAGACTATTTTATGATTTAGCAGTCCTTGCATAAAATTTTTGTTTATTTTTTGGCAAGTATATATTTTTTTATAAATTCACTGGTGGATATGAATTGAAACAAATTGTAGGATATATATTTGTTTTATTTATTTGTTATATTATATTATACTACTAGCAATTTGACCCGGCAACGCCGGGTCATACTGCTAGTGCATGTATATACAGCTGTGTGCATGTGCACATACATGTGAGCACTGTCCAAATCTCCAACCAATCACATACAGCTAGCTGGCATTCAATTGGCGTATCAAGTTTCGGGCATTTTGATTGGGTTTGGGATAGAAAATTCACAAAAAAGTCACTTCTATTGATTTTTTAATGGCTTTGCGGGGTGACTGGGGAAATGTAAAGATGTGCACGACCACCCTTGGACAGTTTTGAATGACCATAGAAAGTGTGAGCCCTCTAACTGAAAAATTGTGGATTCGTATAAAGGACACGCACACAGACGTTTTGCCGTTTATATATATAGAGATATTTCATTTATTATATTACTAGCAGAATTGCCCGGCGTTGCTCGGGGCTGAATTGCTTGAAAGTACTGTTAATGATTGCACTGAATTATGATGATTATTCAGGCAAATATTGATATAAGCTTACGGTGGGAGATAAGGACTTAACGATCAAACGTGTGCCATTGCATTGTTTTGGGGGAACCAAATTTCTGATGAGCATTATAGGGGCACCAACTTTAAGTTTGAGAAAGTGTGGTGGTAGTCCGGGGTGCTCAAAGGAATTGAGTACCTCTATTGGATAGTTGATGACGTCCTCTGGGTGAGGAGTTGTATCGATAGACTGATATACATAGACTTCCCCAGGAATGAGTTTTAGCATTTCATCATTAATATGGTGAACAGTTTTATTCCTCGGGGCCAGTATAGCCTTTTTGCCAATCCAATCCATATTCTGATAATTAGCTTGTAGATCTGGGAACACTGCATCTCTGAGAACAGAAGGCGTCTTAACAATGGTACAAATGGAATCGATGGCAATATTACCATTTTCATCAGTATCGCCCGGCGTTGCTCGGGTTTGTAAGGGAAATAATTATATAAGCATTTTTAGAGATGTAAAGTATAATAGCCATCTCAATATGGCTAACCACAAAGGGGGAGGGGTGTTACTGTAGTTTTTTACGTTCTGAGATTTAATAATAAATTTTAGAGTTACTTCCCTTATATATGTCAAAAATGGATTAAAAATGGGAAAAATTGATGGTAAATTTTTTTTTAAATCGTAGACTCGGTCTCGATATGAATCACGACTATAAGATACCCGGTTTTGGTTAAACTGCACCGCAAAATGTGGGAGTAGTTAGGAATCAAAATCGTAGGAGACAGACACAACCTCACTTTTATATATAAAGATTTCCTCTATTTACATAATATTGAGGTCTCTTTCTTTTTTTTGTTATCTTACTGTTTTTACCAATATACATATATATATATATATAAATATATATATAGTTACAGAGATGTACTTGCATAGCAAGTGACTTGATCTGAGATCGTGTGCTGGAACGAAAACAGTTGCAGCGTTGAAGGTGTTTATAAGCCATTTAAGAAACACACAAAAACCGTTAGATTCACTTCAACATTTAAATTCAATTTGTCAAAATATTTTCGTCGCTTTGAGACCGCGACCTGTTAGCACGATATTTTTGTCAGTGAACAGGTCGCGGTCTGAAAGCGACGAAAATATTT
>NC_043001.1:73589771-73612271 GCF_006345805.1 Octopus sinensis
CAAGGTCTGGAGCCACACCAGTTCTATAGTCTGTTTTGGCTTGATTTCTACTGCTGGATCCTTTCTAATGCCACTTTTTTACAAAGTGTACTGGATGATTTTTACATGGCACTAGCACCCACACCATGCTGTTTATATGGCACTGTGGTTTTAAGATCTCAATTCTGTTGTGGTGGCTGGGTCTTGTGTGTGTGTGTGTGTGTGTGTGTGTGTGTGTGTGTGTGTACACATACACACTCACACACATACATAATCATCATTTAATGCTCACATTTCCAAGCTTGCACAGATGAGATGGAATTTGTTGAGGCAAAATTTTTATGTAAGTGTTGTCTGTACTGCATACAAATATGGTAGAATGGTGTTCCAAATGTTACACAGTGAGTTGAAAAGATTTGATTAACTGAAGTTGTCCACACAATTAATAGATAAACGTTTGCTTTGAGCATGTTGAAAATCTATGAACAAGCAAGGGAGATAACTTCATTAAAATCATGTTCCTAAAAATTGAAAAATGATGATGCAGAGGGGAGAATGGATCTTGTCTTCGAAGTTGAAGCTTCTTTAAATGTCTTGATTTGATACCTCATTGAATTCTTTCTGACCTATGAAAGTATGAAAAAAGTAAATGTTAACTGATAATGATGATGATGATGCTTGGTGAGTCTTGAGAGAGTCAATTTACAAATAAGACATATTGGTTCTATTTCACTTCTTATTCATATACACACAACAGATTAGACTGCTGGAAAAGAGAAAATCCTAACAATGGGCTACAAATGACTTTAGATGCCAAGAACCATCCTAAGTATCCTAGCTGTCCCTAATAACACTGTTTTTTGGATCTAAGAAAAGAATAGCAAACTATAATATATCATTAAGAGAAAATTAAAATACAATTAATTAAAATATTTAAAACAAATAAATATATATATAAATAAAATACAAAATATACATTAAGTGAAAACTAAAATATTATCATTTAATCTATATACATTAAATTAAATTATTTATTAACTAACATTGAGCAACAAATGACCTCAGATGCCAAGAACCGACTGACTAGGCCAGTCGATCGCTTCCTTTTTTTTTATTTGAAATTTATTAATAAAAAATTAACAGAAATTTTAATAGTATCTCGTAGATATTACAAATTATACAATGAAAGAATAAAATAAAAAAGAAGTTTTTTAATAGTATCTCGTAGATATTACAACTTATACAATGAAAAAATAAAATAAAATAGAAGTTACAGGTTTTCATCAAATGGCTCTGGTGAAGGAGCTGCTCTGTTTGAATTCATTAATTTCCCGTATTTGTGCCATTTTGGTTCTTTTTCGAATCCGTTTTCTTTGTCGGAGTCACTGTTGTCGTCGAATCGCAAAGTTTCCCCGCTTCGATCAGAAGACGGAGTCAGATGTCTGTCTCGTCTTTCTCGAGTTGTTTGTTGGAGTCCTTCGTATTCTTCTACAATGTTAACGAGATTACCATCGTTTGATGACCCTTCATCATTCTCCAGTTCCGAAAAACAATGTTCATAAAATAAGATGTTCCAAATGAAAGGATTTAATTTTTTTTTTTACATATTTTAAGAATGGTGAAGCGCTATTGAACGTATACTCTGTGTATCCTGTAATAAATGCTATTCTTTGTGTTAGTGTTGCGTTATTATCGAACTTGTTATTCGAAGTAATTATTTGGTCCTGTTTGAATTTAACTGATACTTCTGTGTTAGTTCCTTCTGCTAGTTTTTTGAATGTTTGCAATGTTTCCATAGTGAAATTCGGCTCTTCGATAAGTCCTATTTAGACATTAATGATGTTTTGAAAAGGGAAACTGCTAGTTCCTTGTATTGTGCTGACATGTGTGAACGTGTCTGCAATGCTTCTGGCAATCATTGACTTACCAGTGTTAGGTAATCCTCTTAAAACTAACTGGTTTCTTTTTGTTAAGTAGTTCCCATTCTACGAATAAAGGTTCGGATATTTCTTGAGTCATGAGTATGGATCTGAATATTTTTAATGAAATATCTTTATCCATGTACTGATGTTTGTTGGATTCGAATAGTTCCCAATTCATAGTTTCCAATTATTAGAGTTTTCAGCTTAACACATGCAAGGACCTTTTTCATTATGCTATCATACATAGGATGGCTTATAGCTCTCATACAGTTTTCATTGTTATTTCTATTTAGCCAATGTGATTTCATGTCCTGCTCACTTCTGAATTTCTTACTGGTGAAAATGTATGTCAGATAGTTGAATAGTGTCAGCGTGGTTCCACTTTTTGATTTGAAAGTGGTTCTTCTTCTAAAACCTATTTTGCTAGCGTGTCAGTCACGCGATAGTAACAATATACTGACACGTATGCATAAAATTAGTATAAATATCAAGGCGCGTAATTCGAATCCTAGCTGTCCCTAATAACAGTTTTTTGGAACTGTACTAAACTGGGTTTTATGCCAGTTTTCTCTATCCATCTGTTCAGATCTTTAGGGATACTTCTCAATGCACATATAACTACTGGGATACATTTTACCCACATTTTCCGTAGTCTCTGTAATTCAATGGCTAAGTCCTGGAATTTTGCTATTTTTTCTATACCTCTCATATTGATCTTTTCATCATTTGGGACTGTAAAGTCAATTATCTGGCATTTTCTATTCTCTTTATCGACTACTATTAAACCAGGCCTTCTAGCTTCTATTATTCTATCAATTTGAATGTTACAGTCCTGCAATATCTTATATTTCTTACTTTCTAGTACTTTCATACCATTTATCAGTATGGTCAAATCTTAGCTTTCTACAAAACTCCCAATGGTTATCATGTCTTTTCATGTATTCTTTCTGTGACAGCATGCTACATTCACTTACTATATGAGCAATGCTTTTCTCTTTTGATTTGCATAGCCTACATTGGGAATCTACTTGGTTTTTGTCTATCTTGGCTTTTATCCAATTAGTCCTTAGTGCTTGATCTCGTGCTGCTATTAACAAACTTTCCATCTCCCTTTTCAGCTTTCCTTTCTGCAACCATAATTATGTCTCACTAATATTATTTTCTGCAACTGTCTTTGGTAATCTACCATGCAAAGCCTTCTCCTGCCAGTCGGATAGCTTCTATTCTTTTTTCTGGTTTTTAGCTTCGTTTTGGTTTCCCTATATCTTGTTGTGACTTGAGCAGCTTTTAATAAACTTTCTTCATTTTCACCTACATAGGAGTCTATATCTACTCTAGCTAACTCCATACAGTCATCTACTGATATTAACCCTCTTCCGCCTTCTTTTCTAGGTAAGTATAATCTTGCTACTCTTCTCCTTGGGGGAGTTCTCCTCTGCTGAGGTCAACTTTGTCTTTCATTCTTTCAGAGTCGATAAATTAAATACCAGTGAAATGCCGGAGTTGATTTAATCGAATAGTTCTCTCCCCAGAAATTTCAGGCTTGCCTTCAGTAGAAAAGATTATTATTATTATTATTATTATTATTATTATTATTGATATTATTATTATTATTTAAGGCAGTGAGATGGCAGAATCATTAACATGCTGGACGAAATGCTTAGCGATATTTCACTCATTTCTACATTCTGAGTTCAAATTCTGCCAAGATCAACTTTGCCTTTCATCCTTTCGGGGTCAGTTGAGTAGTGGGTTCAATGTAATTGACTAGTCCCCTCTCGCTAAATTTCAGGTTTTGTGCCTTTAATAGAAAGAATTGTTATTATCATTATTATTATTATTATTATTGAGTATAAGACCAGGACATGCCATCACAGTGACACTGGGGTACAAATATAAAAAGCCCAATATACTCATCATGACTGCCTGTCACATACATCCCAACCATATGTGTATGACATGGTGATCTCATAACATGGTAAACAGCACATGACCTTGCAGATGGGAGCCCAGTTAGAATTTTCTTCAGGTTAAGTAGTCCCATCCTACTCAAAAGGTCCCTGAAAAAGGTTTGTTTAAGGATGATGAACAATACACCTAAGTTTCCAGAGATTAATTATTGAAACCCCAAAGAATTCCTCTCAACACATGGCTGTGGTGCTCCCATCAAAGATGTACATATCATCAGCCACTAAGGGACATGCTCAACTGGTTAAGGTCAAACAACTGACATGCAAATCTGTGGTATTGAACAGAATATTTGCTGTAGCCCAAATTTTTCACCAAAACATGTACATGATAACACTTCCAATCAGTTAAGATCAAAAACCATGAGAGCCATTGCTGGTACTGCATCAAGATATTTATTATTATCATCATCATCACCATTGTTGAAGCAGATTTTTCTATATCCAGATGCCTCTCCAGCCATCAGCTTTCACCATAGTCAACTGCTACAATGGTAAAGGTGATGCTTTAGATACAAATAATTACAGAGGTATCAAGTTGTTGGATCAGGTAATGAAGGTCATAGCCCAACTAATTAGGAAGAGAGTCAGTCTAGATGAGATGCAGTTTGGGTTCGTGCCAGGGAAAAGCACCACTGGTGCTATATTTCTGGTGAAACATGGGCCATGACTGCTGAGGACATGCGTTAGCTTGCAAGGAATGAAGCCAGTACGCTCCACTGGATGTATAATGTCAGTGTGCATACACAACAGAGTGTAAGCGCTCTGAGAGAAAAGTTGGATTTAAGAAGCATCAGATGTGGTGTGCAAGAGAGACAACTGCACTGGTATGGTCATGTGTTGCAAATGAATGAGGACAGCTGTGTGAAAAAGTGTCACACCCTAGCAGTTGAGGGAACCTATGGAAGAGGTAGTCCCAGGAAAACCTGGGATGAGGTGGTGAAGCATGACCTTCGAACAATAACTAGTGACCAAAACCTTTGGAGATATGATGTGTTTGAGAAGACCTGACAAACCAAGTGAGACCATAGCCCGTTGCCTATGCCAGTGGGTGTAATCAGCCCACTTATGAATACCCCTCATTCATTGGACAATAAAATTTGCTTGTGAAAACCTATTGAGGCTAGTGAAATCAAAATCAAAATTGCTGGCATGGCCAATGACAGTACCGCCTGATTGGCACTTGTGCCAGTGGAATGTTAACAGCACATCTGAATGTGGGGTGTAACTAGCCCACTTATGAGTACCCCTCATTCACTGGACAATAAATTTTGCTTGCAAAGATCTACTGAGGCAAGTGAAATTAAATCAAAATCGCTGATGTGGCCAATAACAGTAATGCCTGATTGGCACTTGTGCCAGTGGAACATTAAAAGTACATTCAAACTTGATTGGATGTGCTTGATCTGAGCTTGATCGGTTGCCAGGGCCATGCATTGGCTCCCGTGCCGGTGGCACGTAAAAACTGCCATTCAGGCGTGATTGTTGTCAGTATTGCCTTACCAGCTCATGTGCCACCGGCACGTGAAAAATAACATTCAATCATGGTCATTGCCAGTGCCACTGGACTGGCTCCCATGCAGGTAGCACGTAAAAAAGCGCCTTTTGAGCTTCATCATTGCCAGAACCACCTGACTGGCCATCATGCCAGTGGCACGTAAAAGCACCCACTACACTCTTGAGTGGTTGACGTTAGGAAGGGCATCCAGCTGTAGATACTTTGCTAGATCAGATTGAGCCTGGTGCAGCCTTCTGTCTCACCAGTCCTCAGTCAAACCACCGTCCAACCCCTGTCAGCATGAAAAGTGGTTGTTAAACAATGATGATATAAAGATATATATATATATATATGTATGTATGTATGTGCGTGTATATATATATTATATATATATTTATATATAAAGTTAATCCAAACATGAAAACACCAAGAGAAAACACAACGCAAGGACGTGGAACAAATATAGTATTATTGGACGCTCAGGAAGGAAGGGAAGAAGGAGGGATTTACGTTTCGAGCGGAGCTCTTCGTCAGAAACAGGTGTTACTGGTGAAGGCTCGTTTATAGAGTTACCCTGGGTTTCTCACCATAAAGGGTACCTTTATGGCAAGAAACCCAAGGTGACCCTATATACTGGCCTTCACCAGTAACAAATATAAACTGCTCTACTTCTTAGAGTCTGCTTCTCTGGAGTTATGTTTTTCTAAAAAAAAAAACCATATATATATATATATGAAATATAAAATATAATTAAGATTCAGTTGAATTAGGTGCTTAAATTGAGGCAGCTTGGTATATTATTTTAATATCGAATATCAAGAATCCATGTAGGGGTATTTGTACCAAATATTCCTGTTGTGTGTGTAGACAATGCAACCCAGAATGTTTTTTTCGAACTGATGTAAACTATCCCTGTGATAATTGTGAATGAGCATCATCACCATACAGGCAATGTTGTTTGTTTGCAGTCTTCAAGAAAATCTGCGTCAATGAATTCCATCTGACCTATGAAGCATGGAAAAGTAGATTTTAAAATAATGATGAGTAAATATGATTTTCATTTCAGTTCTTCATCCTGCAGAAGTATACTTTGCTGTTCATCATTTTGAGGTTGATACACAAAGTACTACTCCTTTGATTGGTGGTGTATTGGCAAAATTGTTAATATTGGATGAGATGGCTTGTATCTCTTCTAGTGGTTTGTGTTCTAAGTTCAAATTCCACCTAGGTATACTCATGGTTAAAACTATTCACCCAATTACAAGAGCATCTTGATCAATATACAATCAACCAGTGTAGATAAATAGGTCAAGAATGGCATGGTGACATTTTATCCAGCAGTGGACTAAAAATGGTTTGCTGAGAATATGGAATAAGTGAATCTAATAAAGCAATGTTCGGGTTCAGTTCATGAACTGTGTGTTGTGAAGGTGCACGACTTGTCTAGTTGTTAGAGTGTTGCACTCATGACTGTAAGATTGTCGTTTTGATGACTGGGTGATCTGTTTTTTCATGAGCAAAACACTTTGTTTCATGTTGCTCCAGTCCAATCAACTGTAAATGTATAACCTGGTGACAAATTTGCATCCCATTCAGGAGGAATGTTGTAATATGGGTCACTGTGAAAAGTGGGTAACTAGCCCTATAAATCCTAGTGCTTGAGACAGTAATGTTCAGTTGTTGATGATATTGTATTGTGGCCTTGAGCAAGGCACTTCGTTTTGTTTCTCCAGTCAATTTAGCTGTAAATAAGTACATGCTGGATACTAGTACTGTCCTTTCTTACTCTCTGGCTGTCATCTGGCAGATGTTACACTAGGCTAGTGGTTCTCAACCAGGTCCATATAAGTTTCTGATGGGGTTCGTGCATGCAATATAGTAAATTGGGGCCTAATAGAAGTACATTAAGGGTCTATGAAAAAAGTTTTGCTTTAGATGTATTTATTGCAAGAAACAGCTTGATCTCTTTCTCTAATGTTTTACATAACTCAAACTACATTAGTTAATGTGTGATGAACAAAATAGGAATTTTGAAAGAAGTATCTATAAAATTGGTTTTTGAACACCAAATGGCTATGGGGTATCCACCAGAATAAAACAGTAATCTAATGGGTCCATAGAAAAAAAATGGTTGAGAATCATTGCACTAGACCAAAGATAAAGGAGTCAAGAGGGTATCTGTTCATTATGACACAGGTACATAAAAAAACTAGTGAAAGCATGGTACATGTTACCAAGCCATACCCACTCACAAGTGATGGCTGGCTGTATTTGAAAGGAGAGCAAGTATACATCTCTCTTCGGTGTGATCTTTATTTTCAAAGAGGATAGGGTATACTGCTGGTGAATCTTGGGAGGGTCATTATGCCAATAATAAACACATGCACTGGTTCTATTTCACTTCTTTATTTTAATATGTTAACTGGTTGACCATTCAAGCAACTAACTAATCAATTGATTAATTGTTTGGTCAATCAGTCAGCTAGGTTTGTCAAAGTCCTTTCGTCATCATTCACAACCTCATCAATCACGTGCCCTCTCTCAGAAATAACTCCAATAAAATATTCCAGTAAAATCTATTTAAAAATTCATGTTTTGTCACCAATTTATTTCCATTCCTGTACATATATGTCATATAAATGTTATTTCTAGATTTTCATAAATATTCATGAAGTACTTTTGACATTTTTTTTAGGAAACAACACAAAATAAAACAAAAGACAAGTTTTGTATAAATTGGTTTTAATATTTTCAAAGAAATATATTCAACATGTTTAATATTAACAAAATTGATCACAACCAATAAAAAGATAAAATTCTGATTTATAAAAACATTCTTTTTTTTTTAGTTATAATTGTAAACCATATTTTATTAAATCTCATTTTGATAATTAAACCTGCCTCGGTATTGTTTAAAATGGATGAAGAAAGAACATATACATACATGAAAACACACCCACACACACATATGCATATACATATACACGTGCACATACACATAGTGATGAATTTTGGTAGGAAAATGTGGGTCAATGTATTTGAAAAAAAAAAGATTAAAAAAAGATTAAGTAGAGACCAGTAAAATTTTAATAATATTAATCTTCTGGAAGGATTTGAATTTCAACATTTTAAGGGGGAAAAAAAAAAAAAACCTAGTTTAACCCTTTTGCTACCATATTTCTGCTGAAATACACAGTCTTTGTCTCAATTAATTTTGAAAATAATAAGAAATTTGTTAATATAACTTTGTCATTATTGATATAGCATTTGGAATATAAATTGCAGTATTTTTGAGGCATAAAAATTAATTTTCCAGACCATCATTATCATCATTGTTATTATTATACTCAGGGTTGATAAATTAAGTACTAATGAAACATTGAGGTCGATGTAATTGACTAGTCCCTTCCTACCAAATTTGAAGCCTTTTGCCTCCAGTTGAAAGGATTATTATTATTATTATTAATTCAGGTTTTGTTGGAGCTCCTTGGGTCTTGCATGTGTAGTGGGATTGGTACCTGCAGTCTACAATACCACAGTATCTGTTCTTTTCAGTTAATACTTTCTTGATATTATTATTAATTATTATCATTAAACATTGATATTAATTAAAAACTAGCTACATAATAGTTATTTAGTAGATTAATAGCTGCTTATAGTCATTTTCCACCAAGAAATTATATTTGGAATACTATGAGACAATGGAGAAACTCTATGAGGTCATTTATCATGCTAAAAATAACAGCGAAACTTCTCTCAAATCATACACATTTTCAAAATGAAGACCTAAATACACTATTTGAAAATAAGATAGGATGATTATAACTGGAATGCTTTTAATCATAGGTCTATTGAATCAGGCCTGGCCTGTGGTTAAACAACAATGGAAGACAAGATGTAAAATAATTAAAAAAATTACCATCCTGAAATATAACAATAATCAACATCATAGTAAATTTAGTGGAAAACTGGAATAAATCTCCAGAAATATGCTTAATATGATTTTATTATGGGACTAATTTACTCAGACAGTAAAATGATATATAACAAAGAAATACATAAAATTCATTGGTTGGCTGAATCTCAAAATACATAGGGATGGGATGGTGGTGGGCCAGTATATAAGAGTAGATTGTATATTCCATGGTAACTTAAAGATGAAAGATTAAAGTTTGAAATATACAGTGTAGAATTAGTTGTTTAGTCCCAGATCAGAACTGACCAAGAAGATCTGTGGATAAAGGTAAAGGACTTTCAAACATAACATCTCATAATTTTTTAAGCATAGTTCATCCTGTACCACACTATTCAATGTGTTCCCCACAACTTTTATTTTTGTTAAGATAGTAGAGTGTGATTTGAGAGAAATTTTGGCTGTTATTTCTAGCATGTTGGGCAGTTGCATAGGGGTTTTCTCACTGACTCATTATATTTATTGTGTGTGTGATTTGAGAAACTATAGGAAGATTTTGACAGAGATGTAAGAAAACAGAAAATAAAGTTAATGTGAAGGAAAGAGGGTGTGTGTGTGGGTGGGGAGTAATACCTAAGAGAAGAAATTTGAGAAACAGTTTCTTCAGCTCATTTGATGACCAACCCACTCAAGGACTGACCCTGGTTCTATGATACTTCTTTTTCAAAGTGATCTAAATTAAAACCTTCCATCAAAATTTCATGTAAATTTATGTTCCAAACACCAGGTGAATAATGACAAAGTTATTTTACTATAAATTCTTCATTATTTTCAAAATTAATTAAAAAACAAAAAGACAGTGTGTATCAACAAAAATATGGTAACGAAAAGGTTCACCACACATTCACATTTGTTATTTCACTTTGACATTATTTGTACAAAAATAATCAAGCGATACAGTTATCTTGGGCAAGTATCTTTACCATAACTTCAAGTCAACAAAAGGCTTGTGAATGAAATTTGGTAGAGGGAAGACTTATACAGAAATGCAGAAGTCCATCAAAAGGACATGTCCTGTTCATGGATGGAGATTTTTTCCAGCAGTCAGTTTAACATTACCATCACAGTGACCACCACTACAACTGGGTTCTTGGATGTCTTTCATTCAGTCTGCTCTGTTGCAAGCATTTAGACCAAGTTACCCTGTTTGAGGATAACTTTTGTCCCTCCCTCTCTCCCTCCCACAAGTCTCAGAGGTCCTGAAAAAGATCAAAAGTACTGGCCTTTCTCTTCTGACAAAGCCAGAAAAAACAACAGCAAAAAAGATAATGAAACTTGAGCGACACCCCACATGTATGAATGTCATTAGACTCATAAATATTTCCCTTTCACAAAGTAATTTTCGTCAGGTGGCCATTTAGAAAATCCTGCTGGCAGCAATTTGCCTATGACTACAATAAACCAAGAAAATATATCTTACAGTTATTGTTATTTAACCCTTTGCTACTATATTTCTGCTGAAATGCACAGTCTTTGTTTCAATTAATTACGAAAGTAATGAAGATCATGGGATTGCACCTAGAAAGTTACCCTCCAAGGCATAAGTTCAGGCAAGGTTGTTTATGGAAGATCAGCAATCACCCATGCATACCAGCCTCCCCTCTCCATGCCACTGACGTTTATCAAGGGAAGGGCACAAGCTGATACAGCTTGGCACCAGTGACATCATAACTCATTTCTACACCAGAATGAACAGAAGCAACATGAAATAAAGAGTCTAGCTCAAGAACACAACACACAACCCGGTCTGAGAATTGAACTCACTACCTCATGATTGTGAACCTGATGCTCTAACCACTGAGTCATGCACCTTCACAAAATAAAGATAACTGTCATTATTAAGTTTGTGTTTGAAATACAATTGATTGCCACTGCATCGCTTATGATGACAAGGGTTCCAGTTGATCTCATCAACAGAACAGCCTGCTCATGGAATTAACATGCAAGTGACTGAACATTCCACAGACACACATACAGTGAGATTAAGTGTGACACACATAACGTGACAAGGCTGGCCTTTTGAATTATTGACACAACTCATTTTTGCTAGCTGAGTAAACTGGAGCAATGTGAAATAAAGCATCTTGCTGAAGGACAAAATGCACCACTGGCAATCAAACTCATGACCTTATGATCATAGCTGAATACCATAACCAGTTAGCTACGTGCCCTGGAATATAAATTTTAGACAGGGTGCACAACTCAGATATTAGGTAATCTTTCCCGGTTGAGCAGCTACTTCTCGTTGAGAGGTCACTACTTCAGTGTTACGGAGATGTCATTAGAATGTCGGAGGAAAGGATGACAAGATGGATTCTTCAAACCAAGTCAATCAGCAGCAAACCAAAGAGTAGACCAAGAACAAGATGGTTGGATAATAACCAAAGTCATGTTTGGGAATCTAGCAGGAAAGTATAATGATGGTTGCTTCTGATAGTACCCTATGGAGGAGGTATCTGAAGACTCTATCACCATGATAGAGAAATACTGCTATACCAGGCCAACCTGTGGCAAAGGCGGAGCAAGCCCCTAACTCATACGGCCATATCACGTTGAAAACACCGGTTCTTGTTTGATCACTGAAGTTAAGCAATGTCGAGCCTGGTTAGTACTTAGATGGATGATACAGAAATACTGTATGGCCAGGCACTCTATCAGTTATAATGATGAGTGTTCCAGTTGATTTGATCAATGGAACAGCCAGCTTGTGAAATTAACTTGCAAGTGGTTGAACACTCTACAGAGTGTAGTACTTAATGTAGTCCTCAAGGAGATTCAGCATGATACACTGAATGTGACAAGGCTGGCCCACTGAACTACAGGTACAACTTATTTTTGTCAGCTAAGCAGACTGGTGTAATGTGGGAAAACATGTCTTGATCAAGGGCACAACATGCTGCTGGGAATCATACTCATGATCTTATGATAGTGAGTAGATGGCAACAATGGATGTACAGACGGATGAAATTTTGGAGAAATATTTTAATTTAGATCACTCTAAAACAGAAAGTTTATATTATAGAATGAGGGGCAGTTTAAGAAGGGTTGGTAATTTGATTTATAAAACATGATCAATTCCTCAATTAGGTAACACAGAGCTATGAAGAATGAGAGACGGAGGACATGGCTTTTCAAATGATTTTTTTAACAAACACATTAAAATAGAAAGTAAAATTCATTAAGACCAGGAATTGGAAGTTAGTGAAGGATAATGCTTCACTATGATTTTAGTATTGTCTCATATAAAACAAATAAAAAATAGATAATATAGATTTATAACATCAAAATACATGAATACAGGCTTAAAAAATAACCAAAAAAACCCCAGTTATATATAACAAGACTATTTAAATTTCAATTTCTATATTAATATTAAAAACAAATACCTTAAAATATTTCATTTATAAACAAAAATAGAATATATGAATACATATATACATACATACATATATATATATTAAAAAATTATATAAAAATATTTTTTCCTATAATATAAATCACATGATGCTGTGATATTGAAAACCATTATAAGAAATTTACAATTTTTTCCAACCAGACTAGAGTATTAAAAGGTTGATTTTTTTATACATATTCCCTTTTAAAAATTTTTTATTTTTATTCATGCATTTTATGATTTTTTTGTTAACAAGTCCATAAGAATGGGTGATAAATTTTTGTGACCAGAAAATCTCTCAGGGTAAATTTGCTCTAAATTGGTAAATCAGACTGTCAATAGAGAATTGTTACATCATCATCTAGTTTCATGCCAGTTTCTTGGTATCTTTATTGATGTTTGGTATTCATTGGACAAAGGATTGAACTACTAGCTAATTGGTTAATAATTGATATCAATATATCAATATATGATGTACTTGTGGCCAAGATATTTAAACACAGGTTGGTTTGGTTCACTGACGTGTTGACTTCAGATCCTTCAATAGATATAGCTTGCAATAAAATGTACTGTCCCAGTACAGGCTTGATCCTTGCAGTAAAACAGACTCTGACAGTATAGATTTGAGATCCATCTATAGATAAAGATTGTAGTAAAATGGAATGTGACAATATAGGCTTCTATAGATAAAGCTTGTAATCCAGTGGACTCTGCCAGAATACATGTGATTTATACAAAGTGCATGAAAACCACTTTCTAAATGATTTCCAAGAATTCAAGCAGTTACAAAACCCCTTTTGTAATGACTGTATCATAAACCAACTTTGTAGTTATACTGACTATTTGAGACTAGAATACAGTAATAGCATACGGAAATATTTCTTTATATTAAAAAATTTGATAAGTTATAATTTTCAAGAAACTGTCAAGAAGAGAGTGGTTAAACAACACAAACACACATGAATATAAGCAGTAACATTATTTTTTTCTATTATGTAGACTTACTCAAAATTAAAAGCAGCATCTCTTACACTATTGAAGAGTCACATTAACCATTTACATTACATACACTTTCATTTATTTCTTTAACATTCTAGCATTTAAACTAGCCATGTGTAGTCAAAATATTCTGCTTGTTCTATGTTTAAATTGACCAGATCCAGCCACTGACACCTATCCTATTATGTCACCCTAAAAATAAACAATCACAACATTAAAATCTTAAATCCATAAGATAATACACGATTAACTCAAAACAATGAGAATAAATAGACAATACATTTGACAGAGTAATCTGAATGCTAAAAGGTTTAATATATCAGATAACCCTAAACTGGCAAATTTGGTCTAATTACTCTACCAGTTATTTGTTCAAACAGGCCAGTCTAGCCTCTCACACCTACACTTCAAAGTCATTCTAAAACTAAACAATATAGACATAGGAGTGGCTGTGTGGTAAGTAGCTTGCTTACCAACTACATAGTTCCGGGTTCAGTCCACTGCGTGGTACCGTGGGCAAGTGTCTTCTACTATAGCCTCAGGCCGACCAAAGCTTTGTGAGTGGATTTGGTAGATGGAAACTGAAAGCCCGTTGTATATATGTATATATGTATGTGTGTGTGTATATGTTTGTGTGTCTGTGTTTGTCCTCCCAACATCGCTCGACAACCGATGCTGGTGTGTTTACGTCTCTGTAAATTAGCAGATCGGCAAAAGAGACCGATAGAATAAGTACTAGGCTTACAAAGAATAAGTCCTGGGGTTGATTTGCTCGACTAAAGGCGGTGCTCCAGCAGTGCTCTAACATAATCTTACATTAACCAATACCTTACGAGTGGGAAAAATGGAAACTGTGTGTAAATGTCAAAATAATGTTATTATAAAGTACTTTTAAGAATAGCAACTAGGCATTTACTGATAGTAGAGTAAAATTTTATTGTGAAGATGGAATTAACTGGGGCTTCAAGTTGTACATGCTGATAAGCAAGTCCTAATAAATTTGATCTTTACTTATATGCCTGTACATGTGTGTGCGTGTGTCTATCTATTTGTCCTCAACTGATATGAAGAAAGGATCTAAAAATCAACAACAAAAATAAAATTATAAATTCATTATATAAGCAAATTTTGCAGACTTTGCCTCAAAACTGGAGAGCAAATCTATAGGGGGAGGGTGAGAGAGAGAGAATCAAAGTGATGAGGCACAGAGCCTTTAATATGTTCAATGCTATGGGTATTACAAATGAACTGTAAAGGGATCTTGTCAGAATTTACAAATTACATAAAGTGTAATAGATGTGACCAAATGAAATTGGTTCAAAAAGTGTGACTTATTCTGAGAGGGACTCACAAGGAATGAATATGAAAAAAATCCTGTTTGAGTAGCAGTAGGTTTTACTGATTGAAATTACTATAGTTGGGTATAGCAACAGAAGCTATTGAGACACCTGAATTTAGTATATTCTTAAAAGGATTAGTGTGGGTAATGAGAGGATTATATGTAAGTTACAAGAAAAGATCTTGAACTCAAGTCAGACAAAATCAGCCAATGAAGCAAATAATATACTAAGCAATAAGTACAGGATATAAGAATCAAATGTCGTGATAAATATTACAGTATGCCTGACAATAAACATTCTTTTGTTCACTTGAGATATCAAAATTTCTTTTGAGGAATTAAAAATATAGCAATAAAACCTGCACATGCTGTACAATGAAACAAGCTAAAAAAAAAAAAAGGCAGAAAATAAAGTTCTTAAATATAAGTTTGATAATTCTAAAATTAATGACCTTTTAAGAAATTACAATTGCGCTTTAAAGGAATTTGAATATATAGAATCTTGTAAAGTGAAAAAGTGAAACAAAATAGTTTTTACACAGCCAAATAGCATTACACATCAAAACATGACAAATGTTCCAACTTGAATTACACAAAAACTAATCACAGAGAGATTAGGTTCTGTGATTAGATTTTCTTATTAAAGGTCAATTTCTCATTTAAAAAGGCTAAATATTCTATGTAAAGAAAATAGATCATGTTAGATATAAACCTTGATGTATGGTTTATGGAATAATCAAAGAGCATATGCTTCCTAACCAATCTATCATATGTCTAAAGAACCATTATTTACATACAATAGAGTTTCTTAATAAGTAGGTGGCTAAAAGAAAAAAAAAAAAGGAAAGGTTAAAAAAAGAAAGAAGAAGCAATGGTCCATTCTGAAGGATGTATTTATCTTTGTGTCCACTTTCTCTTCGCAACTATTATCTCCTTGAGTGAGACACGTATTAGTAACTGAAGCAAACAGAAGAAAAAGAAAAGAAAAGAATATATATGTGTAACTTTAGTTATTAATTTTATTAAACTCTCAACATTTTAAAATACAGCCGAACCAAAACACATAGAAATCAAACAATACAAAAAAAAAAAAAAGAAATAAAACAATGCTTGAATGGAATTATTCCTGTAGAGAGGGAAAAATACTCAAAGAGAAACATTAGTCTTTCAACAATTTAATTTTTTTTTTTTTTTTTACAATACCTTGATATCCAAAAAGCAATTTTGTCACACATATTCTATGCATCATAGAAAATTCCACACATATTCTATGCATATCGTATATTATAAATTTAGATATAAAATAGAATTTTGATTTTGATAATTTCCAACTTTACAAAAAAAAAATTTTTTTTCCCCTAAAATACAATGATAACAATGAAAAATAAGAAAAATATAATTATCAAATTAGAATGTTATTTCCCTGTTATGAAATACAAACAAACCCCATAACTGTATTAACTGACAGACAGCTGTGCAGTTCTGTAACTAAAAGCTTATTGCATAAAGTAGACCAAGAAAGAAAGGTTTTCATAGTAGTTAAAATTCAATGAACCCATAATAAGTAAATAAAATGGATGACTTGAAGAAATAAGTGTGTAACTGGGTAAATAAACTTGAGGACTCTGATACTAAATTAACCCTTTGCTTGTCCTTTGTATAACATGGGATACACAGGATTTATTTCTCCGGTGTCCATGTGTCATATATGGTACACATTCTCAATGTTTAGACTTATGAAAGGAAAGCTTTATACTACCCAGAACGTATGAGACATAGAATAATTGAAAGTTTAAAAACAATCATGGACGTTTAGAATAACCATATGAAAATGCTTAGGAACAGGCAAAGGATTAATAGAAAATAAGAGCAAGCATGTATGTGTGTGTGAGATCAACATCTATGAAGAATTAAGTGCATATGTGTGTTTGTAGATAATTATAATACTTTATATAGGTATAGCAAAATCTGTAAGCAAGGGTCTTTCTTTGTGAATAGGCACTGGTTTTAAATAGTACTTTGTGAAAGACTGATTCATGAAGGATTCAGTTGAGTAAAGAAAGACAGAAAAACAAACAGAAGCAAATTAAGATTTTAAGTAAAAAGGGGGATAACTCCGTGTATTTCATGGCAGAAATAACTTTATTCAGCCTTTGGAAACTACATCCAATATGTGGAGATTTTAACTTTCTCAATGAAGCTTGTGGATGTATTTCAATGACATAACAGAACTATTTCTGCTAAGGTATTTACAATGCCATGTAGAATCCAGATAAAAATATCGATAATATCTTTGTCATTCACTTGTTTCAGTCAACTGGACTGCAACCATGCTGGGGTACCACCTTGAAGAGTTTAATCAAACAAAATGACCCCAGTATTTTTCTTAAAGTCTGATAGTTATCCTATCAGTCTCTTTTGCTGAACCAATAAGCTACATGGACGTAAACAAACCAACGCTGGTTGTCAAGTGGAGAAGGGGACAGACACATACATACATATTATATATATATATATATATATATATATATATATATATATATATATAAATATATATGATATATATATATGATGGGCTTCCACACAGTTTCCTTCTATTAAATTCAGTCACATTGTATTGGTCGGTCCAGGATAATAACAGAAGACGCTTGGCTGATGATCTATATTGTGGGACTGAACCTGAAACCATGGAGTTGCAAAAAAAGGGTACTTGCATTTTGGGAATTAACAACATCCACTCGAACAGTTAATGACATAATTTTTGTCACATGTTTACAACGTTGGTTAAATGTTTAGATCAAATTAAAACTTTCTTTTGAACATTTAAAATATCTATAGCCAAGACTTCTTTTAAACCCCATCCTCCAATTAGAAAAAATTGAATGGGCATAAGAAAAAATAATGTTCCTTTCCTTTTAATAAATAATATTGCTTGATGACTTTTTACATTTTTCCATGAATACATATCACTGAAGCATTGTTTTGTTTTACAGCTGGATACTCGCCCTGTTGCTCACCCTTGTTTCTGAAAAAAGGGAGATCTCATTCTAATTGTCTTTGAAAGCACAGATTTGTTAATAAGGATATGTCAATAAATGTTGTCCATGGCTCAGTGAGTTTTTTTGTGGTGTTGTGTGTGTGTGTGCGTGCACACACACAAATGCTTTTTTAGTTATTTTATATAAAACCAAAACAAAGCAAGTTATTAAAAATTAATAGTATGGCTTAAAGGTTTGTACTTTTAACTAGTATTTCAATATTTTGGGGACAGGACTGCTTCTTCAGAGAAAAACTTTTATTAACTAACTTCTCTGTTCCGCTGTATATATGTATGAAGGGTTGTTTTGAGTTGCTATATTTGCTACTGTTGCAACACAAAACAACTTTTCACAGATACACACTACAGAACAGAGAAGTCAACTAACAAAACGTTTCTTCTGTAAATTTCCTGAAGAAGGGCTCCTATTCTCAAAATATTGAAATACCAAGTAAAAGTGCAAACCATTGACTTGTATTATTAATTTTTAATAACATGCAATGTTTTTAGCTTTGAAAAAAGTAATTAAAAACATTTATATGACAATGCTTCAGAAAATTATATATATATATAATTATATATGCATGTTCATGTGTTTTATACAGATTCCATGAATCAAACTTTCTCACAAGCCATTGGTCAGTCCAGGGTTATAGTATTTAATACTTTGCCAAAAGGACCATGTAGAGGGGCTGCATGTTATGATCATAGGTAGTGTAAAGATGAAGATAGTATCTAAGACTCAAGTTTTCCACATACAATACAATACAGCAAAAAAGAAAAAAAAAGTTATAAATGCAATATAACATTTTCCCCATGTTGTCATGGATGGATTGTCTATGTTTTGGGGTTGCTGTTACAAATACAGACATGTGAATATTGTAGCAAGAATCTACCAGCACCAGCAAGATTATCTTCCCATTGCTAAAAGTTCAATTTATGATGGAGTGAAGCCTGTGACACCTAGAGTTGCACCTTGCCAAGGCTTGAACCAATAAGGATACTGTCAGTAGTCAGGTTTACACTATATATATATATATATCTATATATATATATATATATATATATATATATATATATATATATATACACACACACACACATACATTCGCCATGATAGATCGCTAGCCACTACACATTCTTTATTTTCACTCCCTGTTTCTTTCTGTGTTCCTTTCTGTGGAAGAGCGTAGGCTCAAAATATTAAAGACTTTTTCACTTCCCGAGCGTTAAACTAATACATCTGCTTGTTGTCTACATCACCCATCTTCATCTTTTGTTTTTTGTGAATTCTCCCTATATATATATATAATATATATATATATATATGTGTGTGTGTGTGTGTGTGTGTGTGTGCGTGTGCGTATACATATATCATCATCATCATCATTATTTAATGTCTGTTTTCCATACTGGCCTAGGCTGGACAATTTGACAGGAGCAGGTAAGCCAAAGGACTGCACCAAGCTCCACTGTCTATTTTGGTTTTTACAGTTGGATGCCCTTCCTAATGCCAACCTCTTTACAGAGTGAACTGGGTGCTTTTGGCATGACACCAGTACTGGTGAGATCTGTTTTGGCATGGTTTTTATGGCAGGATGCCCTTCCTAATGCCAACCATATTACAGAGTGGGCTGGGTGCTTTTTACGTGGCACCAGTATACAACTATATATATATATATAATTCTATACCTACATAAATCAATCAATCTATCTATCTATCTATCTATATATATATATAATTCTATACCCACATAGTTTGTCATAGTTATGGGGTTTGCATATCCCAGGGACCCTGAGAGTTATGCTGGTAAGAGTTTTAAGTCCCAGATAGATTAAAGTGCAGAGGTTTGATAAAGAGCAATCTCCTGATTACACTAAGTAGGGATTGGTCACATGACTAATTTTCAAGTCTGGTCAAAATACCTTTGTTGAAGGAACAGCAACAAAGGGAAATAACACAACTATATGTGATGTACTTTCAGAGTCACTGGAAGATACATGTATGAATGAAAGAAGGGAAAGCTGCAAGAAAGCTATTGACAGGAAGAGAAAAAAAAGTCCTCAGCGTAAACTGCAAGACAAGAACAGGATTCTGGAATGTGTGAATTATATCTTGAAACAAGAAAACTGGCTCAAGTTTTATCAGAGATGAGATGTCAATGGAGTAAGTGAGATATAATCAATGCAAGAAAAATAGTGATGTACTCAGGAATAAACTCCGCAACCAACTACAAATAGGTTGACAGGATTTTCTTCCTGTTGATAACTCCCTTTCGGTTTTGTCTCCTACTATTCATACATGAAGTGGAGGCACATGGCTTAGTGGTTAGGACATTGGACTCGTGATCATAAGACTGTGGTTTCGATTCCTGGATTGGACGACGTGTTGTGTACTTGAGCAAAACACTTTATTTCCAGTCCACTCAGCAGTAGAAAATGAGTTTAGCCTGGAGAGGGATGGGCTCTGCCAGGTTTTCTCTGCCAAGCTGCAGTGCCCCAACAACCCCCAAGAGGTTAAGGAACATATCAACTGTCAATTCATACATGTGTCTTACAGTGACTCTCAAAGCCTTTGTCCTTAAAAGGGGGACAAAAAAGTGCTTGATGGAATGTAAATCTATCAACAGTAAATTCCTGAAAATCAGAATCCGAGGCAAAGAGATCAATATTGCTATCATCTGATGCTATGTTTCAACAAACAACAGTGGTAAAGAAACTAAGAAAGCATTCTATGACTAGCTACAAGCAGAATTGTAACTCACTCTGTGACACAATCTGAAGCTTGTAATGGGCAACTTAAATGCAAAGGTAGGCAACGGCAATACACATAATGAAAGCGCTATAGGAAGAAACATTTGTAGCACTATAAATAATGATGGAGAGAGGCTACTGGAACTTGATATTACTGGATGGAATGCCAGTCTGTTGTAGGCTTAACTCTTTACCACATCATCATATTTACAAGGTGAACTCGTGTTCCTCTAACAGAAGAAACAAAAATCAGATTGATCCTCTAATGATCAACAGCCCCTAAAATTGGTCATATATTGGTCATGCACTGGTACTGTTAGAGTGAACAAGAGAAGTTCATAGCAACAACCACTTGGTTACAATAGCTGACACTGAACTAGAAACTAAGGAGATCATGGTGAAATAACTTTAATAAGAAGTATACTTTTGCCCTCCTATTGTACAGCAGATTGTGGGCTCTGGCTGATATGGAAAGTCAGATGCAGTCAGACCCAGAAGAAGTCAACACTAAATAGAAACAAAACAGAATGACATGGTTCTGAACCCAACGCAGCTTGTTGGAGTACAAACAGAAAAGGAGAAAGTGGAAGATGAGAGCAGACACAGGGTATCTCACAGGCATGAAGAAGTTCTTAGAGATCAAGTCAAAGAGTGTTTGAGAGAAATGCAAACTGCTGTACAAGGAGGTTGAGGAACAAAGGAAGATGATGGTAATAGTGGACAAATGAATTTCTGCAGACAGAGCTGCTAGCTGAGCAGAAAATGCAACCAGGATGAGATGCAAGGGGAGGTATATAAGATCATCAAACCTGTCCTTCACATTAAAAGGTTATAATAACTTTATGCATAAAGTGGGTAATAGTTACTGGAGTAAAGCAGAGTTTCGTGATGTTATAGCTGCTGCTTAATATATTCAGACTGGGTGATGGAGCAAACAACTGATAACCAACCAAGAGGCATCTCATGAACCCACTTTAAAACACTGGCAGGTTTTGACCTCACGGATGACCTTGTACTTATGCCCCCCCCCCCCCGTACCTATGGGAAAAAAAATCGACAGGTTTAGAAACTTTGAATAGTAAATTAGGAATGAAAAATCACCCAGAAGAAGACAGTGGTAGTAACAATAAACACCTCAAATCCCTCATCAATCACAGTAGGTTTACCCACAAGAAGGGTTCACTTATTTCAACAGTGTTCTCAGATATGACGGAAGACATCAAAAAATGTCTCAGCAAGGTAAAAAACACCTTCAAAAGATTGAATAATATATGGCAGTCCATTTCATCAACACCAAGCTGAGATTATATCAGAGTGGAGTTGGAGTATGAAAGTGACTTCATCAAGCTCTCTACCTTCCACACTGAGAAGATTAGAATATTGAGAGTCTTCAGGCTTAACACTATCTCCAATCAATTATTCATCCAAAATAGACAAGGAAACAGGAAAACCATTATCATAAGTGGACAACATCATGAGTGGACTACTGTTTACTGGATGACAGAAGGGAGAGAGGAAGGTCCCAGAATATCTGATACCTAAAAGTAGAGAGTTGAAGACTATGAACCACACATAGGAAACTATTTTGAAGTTTGTCTAGAATGAGCACTTGTGGTGAACCTTTATTGCTGCTAGTAG
>NC_043001.1:73617271-73687271 GCF_006345805.1 Octopus sinensis
CCAAGTATATGTGTGGAGACAGCTAAAAGAAGCATTTGACCCAGAGTTCCTTCTTCCACCCGTTAAACATGGAGGAGGATCTGTGATGATCGGGGTGGGGGGGGGGTGTCATATCTTGGAAATCTGCTGATTTTCCTTCAGGGAAGAATTAATAGTCAAGACTATTTAAGCATTTTATCTGATCAAATTCATCCTATGGTTGCAGAACTCTTTCCGGAGGGAAACGCAGTCTTTCAGGATGATAATGCACCAATTCACAGAGCTAAAGTTGTTACGGAATGGCATGAGGAACATTCTAGTGAAGTTGAACATCTTATTTGGCCACCACAGTCCCCAGATCTCAATATTATTGAACATTTATGGTGCATTTTAGGAAAACAAGTAAGGAGTTGATATCCTCCACCATCATCACTACAACAACTGGAAACTGTTTCAGCTGAAGAATGAACAAAAATTCTTTTCGAAACAATTCAAACTTTGTATGAGTCCATATCTCATAGAATTCAAGCTGTGATTACTGCCAAAGGTGGTCTTACTCCATATTAAAATTAATTTGTTTGAAATTTTAAGGTGTTTCCATTGTTTTGTACAACCCCTGTATATATGTATGGCAATGAGTCAAAAAAGAAGACAATCCAAGAAGGGCCAGTTTTAACAAATGTTTTAGTTTAATGCTTGAAAAGAAGGGAGTGAGTCTTGATATTTTGGATGCTAGCCCTTCATCAAAAGAAATAAAAGAAAAGGAAAATATAAAGGAGAAAAGGTGGTGGGAGAGAAAAAAAATTGTTTACAGTCAGGTGGAAATGTGGTTCTATGGGGGTGAATTAAGAAGGGAGGAGGTGGTGTGGGGTGTGCATGTATAGGAGGATATCCATGAATAGAAATGAGCATGGGGGAGTTGTGTGTGTGTGTATGTATAGTAGTACAGGGTACTTGTGGTTTCTTGGGATGTGTGTAGGCATGCACATGTGGGAGTGTAGTGGCATGGAATAATGGAGGTATGGGGGGGATAGTGTGTAGGCATAATTATGTCGGATGATTAAAATGTGTACTTCATTGAATGCATGAATATGATTTGGTGACTGACTCACCTTTGACAGGAATTGAACTCAAAGGTGAAGGGATGTGACTAAATACCACAAGGTATATTTTGGTTGCTACTCAACTAATTCTAATAGTCCACAAAGAACAGCAAAAATTCAAAGCAATGATGTACGTATTCATTCTTAATATATTCAAGCAGATTCAAATGAGAATAGAATATGCTAAATACTGGTGCATTTTGTCTATGGGGAACAATTTCTTTCAGACTATGTGTGTTTATGATACACTTGATTCATTGAGATAATGGAATTTTGAGATATTGTAGTGTTTCAAGCTGGTTGTTTCTTCAGTCAAAGATACCCTGGACCAGTGAATCTAAACAAAAACTGAGACTCTTGTTTAACCTTTTGATACTAACCTGCCTGAAACTGCCTCTGGCTCTGTAATACAAATGTCTTGTTTTCAAAAGTTCTGAATTAAAATCTTCCACCCAACCTTAGTCACAATTTATGTTCCTAACACTAGCTTAATGATAACTAAGTTATTTTACTAAATACTTTGTTATATTTAAAAGTAGCAGCTAGGCCTGGTTTCACCCAGTCAGTTTGGATGGTGTGGCTGTAAAACCTGCTATGTGTAAGCATTCGACTTGTTTCTGTCAAAATGCTAAAAATAACTGATCAACAAAAAATCAAAAAAAAAACCAACCAAGATTCAACCAAATCAAAAAATAAACCCAAATACTAAGTGAACAAACATGAACCATCCCACTTCCATTGCGCGCGCACACGCCCCCCCCCTTTACATACACTCATATATTCACACAGTTGAAACACTGTTTGATTTATTTTTTTAGCATACAGTTTTCATCATCCCACTACCAAGTATGACATCACTCCTTCCTTTCTCATTCATAAACACAAGAGTATTATTATAGTAGATTATCTTGGTAACCATGGGAGCTATGAAAAATACAAAGCCCAGCAACACCACCGGATCATGCTTCACATCTGCGTAATTTTTCGCGCAATAATTCCACCCAGCCGTTTGATCATGAATACTAAGACAAGAAAGAATTGCCCATGTCAAATTTATATGTATAGATTAATTGAAAGAAACACAAGAGCATCTCAACAGAAATATGGTGACAAAAGGGTTAAAGAAATCTGCAAACAAATTACTTATTGATATCTGCCAAAGTGATAATAAATTGTTATGTACGTGGAGAACAATGAAACTCAAAACAATGACAAATATATTCATTTTTAATACTTTCCATCAGATCTGAATGTGTGCATAGTAATTGCTGTTGTATTTTGCCAACAGACAATTTCTTTCTGACAATGTGTGTTTACAACACACTTGATTCACTGAGGTGATGGCACTTTGATATGACATAGTTATTGTTGGCTGAAAATATGTTTTTAGGAGTTGGATTTTGACTGAGATGTTTTTATTTCTATAAATTTTTGTCTTTCAACCAATTTGTTTTTGCAGAAATTTCACTAATTATTAATTCAACGAGGAAATGCTGAAAAGTTCCTGGCTTTAAGAGTATTGTGAAAAACCTGGTTGGAGGCCCAACCTTTTGAGTTCTTTTACAGAGCTTAGAAAAACTGAAGGAGTGTTGCAATAAATGCGTGAATCTGAGAGGGGAATAAGTTGAATAAAATCATAATTAACTGATACTCTTGAATTTTCTTTTACCAAAAGCCAGGAACTTTCTAGCACACCCTTGTACTAATTGGACAGTCTGCTAAAATGCTTCCTGCCCACCTTCTGTTACATGTTTTTACATATCTAATTTTATTTGTTTATCAGAATTCTGCAACAGATGTTAATAGTGCTTACCCATGCTGCCGGTACCATCAATAATTGATGTAACTGTAGCTATTGCCTGAGTGTTCCCTTCTAAACACTGGTGTGTACCTAAATCTGCACTTACAGCTGTTGTGATCAAAGCATATGGTCCATTCACAAACACTCCACAGATTATCAGCAAAACTGAAAATTAAACAGAACACATTTGTAGTTATAATTTTTCCTTTCTTTAAATTTAACGGGAATCTTAGTATTGCAGGTTAGTTACATGGTAACCTCACTGGTGCTAGTGCTACATAAAAACGTACTCAGTACACAATGTAAAGTGAACAATACTAGGAAAGGCATAAAGCTGTAGAATCCATGCCAGACACTGGAATATAACATGGTCTTTTAACTTGTTGGATTCTGTTGAACTGTCCAACCCATATGAACATAGAAAACAAGACATTAAATGGTTATGATGATGATGAAATTTAAAGAGAAAATTTATTAACTTCCTTAATAATTCAATTTTGTGGTTCTGAGAGGTATTAATTATAATCAACATTATCTGGAGTTGCCATACTATTATAAAGATATACACTAGATGTCAGCTAGATCAGTACTTGGGTTCAAATATATTGATTACTACAAAGGGGTCAATTTTGTCTTTCATTCTTTTGAGGCTGATAAAAAAATAGTAGACAGGTGGAACTTTAGGAACATTGGATCAAGTACCTTGTGATATTTGTTTTGGCCCTTTGCATTCTGAGTTCAAATCCCACTGTAGCCTACTTGGGTAGTAGACTTAGTAACACATCTAGGAATATATTATCTATTGTTATTTAGCCCTAGGTCAGCCCTAATTCAAAAGACCTGTGATAAACTTATTCAAGATACAGCATTTCTGTTATTCAGACATAGTATATCTAGGACTACAACATTTAATATGTCCTTCTTTGTTGCTACTTAGCTTCAGGTTACCTCTGATCCAGTAGACTGATAGTGAAAATTATTTCAGCTAGACCCATTTCATCTTTTTTCAGACATAGTGTATCTAAGACTACATTATCTAAGGTGACTTTCTGGTTATTTTGCTGCAAGTCAGCTCTAAAATAGCAGATCTATGGTCAAAAATATTTCAGCTAGGGCTATACTGTCTACTGTTCAAAACCAGTGTATCTAAAACTACATTAACTAAGGTATGATTTGAAGGGGATTTTGGTTGCTGTTTCTTAGTAGTTAAGACACTACATAGAAGCTACTCCTTCCTCACCACATGAATAAAGTAAAATCTTAAAATGTAGAAGAATTACATACCAATATTCCAAGTGTAATTCACTGCACCATATGCATTGTAAATATAGAGCTGCAAATAAAGATATAAATGCACTTTACATCATAAGTTGCTTGTTTTCTCATTTAAATTCAAAATATTTTTCAGAATAATCTAAAAACATTATATAAATACTATCATATCTGGATTAAAAGATGCAAAGGCATATTAAATGCACACAGTTTTAGCTGCAGATATTAGGAAAATGTTTTTAGTGCATTAAAGCATGTAATATAAGCCCAATTTCACACATGGGACTTAAAATATGATATAATAATAACAGACTTGTTGTATTTAGTGCTCTACAACTCATCAGAAAAAGTAATCAAAAACTGCATGAAGAGTACATAGAATATGCACAAGAAGTGAACAGTGAATAAGTTGTAAAAATAAAACAGGTGTGAGGAGCATCAGGTGTACTGTTGGTGAATTTCAGGAAGCAAGGAAGTTTTGAAGGATGTAATGTTCCTACAGCTAACAACTGATGTGGGTAGTTTATTCCATGCATCAGCAATTCTGAACATGAAAAAAAAATGTTTCCGAAAGTCATGGGTGCTGAGTTGGTTTCTTTAATTTTGTAAGCATGTCCATGAGTGTTAGATAAACAGAATTCAAAAAGGTACCCAAGGTTGTTGGAAGGATGGTGGATAATCTTGTGGGTGTCTACCAAATCAGTTACCAGATGCAAGAGCTTTACTGTGTCCATGCCCAGGAAAGCATGACTTGGGGTAATAATTAAAAGATTTTTTGAGAAAAAGTATTTGAAATCATCAAATATGGAAATTTGTGTGCATATGTAGTGTGTACGTGTATGTCTGCATATGTAAACATACACACACACACATATATATATATGTGTGTGTGTGTTTGTGTACATCTATGTGTGGATGTGTATGCATCTCTGTGCTGTGTACATGGCTGTGTACATGTGTACGAACAGCCATGCTACATGGCAGTGAAACATGGGCCGTGACTGCTGAGGACATGCGTAAGCTCGCGAGGAATGAAGCCAGTATGCTCCGATGGATGTGTAATGTCAGTGTACATACTCGACAGAGCGTTAGTACCTTGAGAGAAATGTTGTACCTAAGAAGCATCAGTTGTGGTGTGCAAGAAAGACGATTGCGCTGGTATGATCATGTGGCGAGAATGGATGAAGATAGGTGTGTGAGAAAGTGCCAATCCCTAGCAGTTGAGGGAACCCATGGAAGAGGTAGACCCAGGAAAACCTGGGACGAGGTGGTGAAGCACGACCTTCGAACTTTAGGCCTCACTGAGGAAATGACCAGCGACCGAGACCTTTGGAAATATGCTGTATGTGAGAAGACCAGGCAGGACAAGTGAGCCCAGCCCACTTATGCATGCCTTTCCTCCCTTGGACAAAGACCTGTTGAGGCAAGCGAAGTCGATATAGAACCTCATCCGACGACAGGCACCCATGCCAACCCCCTTTGCTTGCGAAGAGATGTTGGGGCAAGTGAAATCGAAATCGAATTGAACCAATCCTATGACTGGCACCCGGCAGATGCCAGGACCCCTGGACTGGTGGTACGTAAAAAGCACTATCCGACTTGTGGCTGATGCCAGCGCTGCCTTGACTGGCTTCCGTGCCGGTGGCATGTAAAATGCACCAATCCGACCGTGGCCGTTGCCAGCCTTGCCTGGCACCTGTGCAGGTGGCATGTAAAAGGCACCCACTACACTCATGGAGTGGTTGGCATTAGGAAGGGCATCCAGCTGTAGAAACATTGCCAGATAAGACTGGAGCCTGGTGCAGCCTTCTGGCTTCCCAGATCCCCGGTCGAACCGTCCAACCCATGCTAGCATGGAGAACGGACGTTAAACGATGATGATGATGAAACTGTATGTCATATTTGAGGTTCCGATTGTGAGACTCAATTATGAGTCCACTGCATCTTATAGCAGAAACAGCTGCAAGCAAATGAGGCTCATAACATAACCATTGTTTTTCTTTTGTCATTTTTTTTTCTTATCTCTCTTTCTCTCTCTCTCTCTCTCTCTCTCTCTCTCTCTATATATATATATATATATATATATATATATACATACATATATATGTGAAGCGCATAGCTCAGTGGTTAGAGCATCGAGCTTACAATTGTGAGGTTGTGAGTTTGAATCCCGGACTGGGATGTGTGTTGTGTTCTTGAACAAGACACTTCATTTCACATTGCTCCAGTTCCCTCAGCTGTAGAAATGAGTTGCGACGTCACAGGTGCCAAGCTGTATCAGCCGTTGCCTTTCCCTTGGATAACACTGGTGGCATGGAGAGGAGAGGCTGGTATGCATGGGCGACTGCTGGTCTTCCATAAACAACATTGCCCAGACTTGTGCTTGATAGGTTAACTTCCTAGGTGCAATCCTATGGTCAGTCATGACCAAAGGGGGTCTCCACAATCTATATACGTTATGTTATGTTATGTATGTATGCATGCATGTAGATAATCAACCTCCTATAAATATATATATATATATATATATATATATATATATTATATATATATGTACACATATATGTAAGTGAGTGTGTATATATATAGCACAGGTGGAAAGTAAGTAGGCATTAAAAATTACTTATAGGATTTTTAGTATCACTAAAGACATGACAAAAACATTTGTTAAACAGACAATACTAATGGGGATTTCTTATTGCTTATTTTTCCAAAGGCTTGTCACTTGACTGTTCAGGAGTGAGCTACAATAATAGCATGCTACGAAGTGTGGAATTCCATTGTTTTTGTTTCAAAAATGGTGGCATGCATGGAAAGGTAAGCATGCAACACTACATTTGGCGATAATAAAAAGTTGTCATGCAAAGCTGATGACCACGGTCTCTGTGAATGATGCAAGAAGTGACCATCCAAACACATCCTGATCAGCAGAGAATGTGGCAACAGTGCAGGAAATGTTTAATTGCAGCCTGCAAAAATCAATATGTCAAGCAGCTCATGAAAGTGGATTTACAAGACACACAATACGTACGTTGTTGCATAAAGAATTGAATTTTCATCCGTGGAAAACCCATTATGTGTAGGGGCTAAAACCTGAAGACTGTGACTGCAGAAGTCCAGAACTCCAAGAAGCCCAGATCTCACTCCATTTGACTTTTACCTGTGGGGTTACACAAAAGGGGAGGTGTACAAGACAAAACCTTGCACACTGGAGGACTTGGAGATACGGATTCAAGAGGTTCTCAATGTTATCCCAGATTACATCCTTCAGAAGGTTGTACATCCCATCCCTGGCCATTTGAGGAGAGAGGTTGACACCACAGGTGCTTACGTTGAAATTTTCCCATGTAATAAAGAACATGTATCATTTGCTTCAATAAATTTGTAAAAGGAATATGGATTTTATTACCAATTTTTAATGCTTACTTTTCACCCACCCTGTGTGTATGTGTATATATATATATATACACACACGCACACACACACATATGTATATGTATGTATTGTGTATATGTACTTGATCCCCTAGGAAATATTCAAATGTACTTTGATTTGGTGGGAAGATATTCAAATTACTTTGATCCATTATGTGTTCAATCACTAAATACTGAAGTGGTGATACTCAGAAATGTACAGAGTGTTGTATTATTGTTTCTAACAGTGCAATATATTGTCTATGACAATAACATACTTTAGAGTAATTTTCAAAAAATAATTACGCTTTTCTCTCTCTCACTTTCCATATATATACTGTGATATATTTGTATCCTCAAGGTAATGTATCCAGGAAGGTGAATAAAAGAGAGAGAAGGGGGGGAAGGGAGGGAGGTGGAGAGAAAGAGAGAGAGAGAGAGAGAGAGAGAGAGAGAGAGAGAGAGAGAGAGAGAGAGAGAGAGAGAGGTAACAAAAGAATCAGGAAAGGTGGTTGGTTGCATGGTTGCAAGAGTGTGTGTATATAAAGGAAGAGACTAATGGATCATGGAAGGAGTGGATGAGGTTAGCGGTAGGCAGAGGCAGAGACAGCTGATGGTAAATAAGAATGAAGGTGATTGATGGTAAATAGGAATGAAGGTGATTGATGGTAAATAAGAGTGAAGAATGACTGATGGCAATGACAGTACAGAAAGGCCACTGGTATACAGTAACAGTATTAATTACATTCATTACACTGGCAGAATAATATAGCAATGAAATTTATGTAAATAAAGGATCAAGTTTGTGGAAGCTGCTGAGCGGCAAACATGTCTAATCCCTGCTAGTGTGGAAAAACAGACATAAAAGTAATTATGATAAGAGTAACAGTGATGAACCTTTTTTTCTTTATGAATTACTGGTGACAACACTTTTATTAACATATTTCTGTGGAAATAAACTGCTTTTGTTACAATTAATCTCGAGAATAATAAAGAATTTATTAAAATGACTTGGTCATTATTAAACTGGTGTGTAGAATATGCAATAACAAGAAATTTTGATGGAAGGTTTTAATTTAGATCCCTTTAAAACAGGGAATTTGCTTCATAAAACTAAGGACAGTCTCAGGCGGGTTGATATCAAAAGAGTAAAGCAAATAGAAGTATTGTTACTTACTAGTGGAGCTGCAAATGCTGACATAATCATACATATAATTCCACTGGATTTAGTTTTGTCTGAGAGAAATCCAGCACATATACCACCTGAAAGGAAATAAAATTCTTAGTTGAAAATTAGTTTTACAAAACAGTGTTCAAAGAACTAAATAGTAATCTGTTGTGAATCTGAGGAGGAAACCTGTGGAAGGAGTAGACCAAGGAAGACATGGGATGAGGTGGTAAAGCATGAACATTGGGCCTCATGGAAGCAATGACACATGACCAAAAAAGTTGGCAATATGCTGTGCTTGGGAAGACCTGTGAAGCCAAGTGGTATCGTAGTTGTGGTTGATGCTACTGTCAGGTAACTGGCAATCATACTGATGACACATAAAATGTGCTCTTTCAACATTGGGCCTCATGGTGGCAATGATAAGTGACTGATATGCCATGCTTGAGAAGACCCGTCAAGCCAAGTGAAATCATAGTTGTGGCCAATGCCGGTGTCATATATCTGGCACACAAGCCTGTAGCACACAAAAAGCACCTATTACACTCTTGGAGTGGTTAACGTTAGGAACGACATACAGCCATAGAAACCATGCCAAATCAGATTGGAACCTGGTGTAACCCTACAGCTTACCAGTTTCAGTCAAACCATCTAACCTTTGCCACCATGGAAAACGGATGGAGAGAGAGAGAGAGAGAGAGAGAGAGAGGGAGAGGGAGAGAGAGATAGAGAGAGAGGGAGGGAGGGAGGGAGAGAGAGAGAGAGAGAGAGAGAGAATCTGGTCACATTTTCTTTTACTCAGAGACAATTTGAAAGTGTGGGCTCCCATGTTTCTTCTAGAAAGTTAACTTATGTAGCAGTTCTGCATCTATAGATTTAGTACTGGACCAAATATCTAGCAAGCTTCTTCTACTCTAGTACCATTCAGTTTTATGGTTGTTACCATATGAGTGAAACAACGTTAGGTTGCTTACATTTCACACTGACATTTCAACTGGTATTTTACACTTTGAAAGACCAGTGAAATATACAATCCTTTGTGTGAAACACAAATAAAGAATGACAACAAGAAAATCACCACCGCTATCATCAGCTTTTAACTCCCATCATTCATGCTGGCATGTGTTAGTTTGACAAGATATGATGAGTATGAAGACTGTACAACACTCCAGTATCTCCCTTGGCATGGATATCTACAGTTGGATGTGCTTCCTAACACCAATGACTTTAATGAGCATTCTGGATGATTTTTTTTCATGACACCAACACTAGTGAGGTTGCCATACAGCTTGCAAAACTGAGTAGGGCCACAATAGAAGGTGGCTTTATACTGGGAGAGGAAGGAGGTTAAACTATGAAAGAAAAAACAAAAACAGAGCAGGTTTCTTGCTGTAGAGGTGTTAACCTGGCAGTAAAATGCTACCTAAGCCAAGTCCGTATCCAACCGTGCTAGTATAAAAAATATGTCCATAAAGTAAATGCACAAATTAATATATAACCTCTTCGAAATGTCAAAGTAGTTTGTCTGAAGCATTTCATCATAGTTTGTATATAACTAACTCAAGTTGTCCCCCCTCCACACACACATACATAAATAGAGTTCTACTAATGTTGGTTTGGTGACTACTGGCATATACAAAGAAAAAAAGAAAAGAAATGTTACTTACCAATAATACCTCCTGTGTCAAAAAAGGTTGATAAATTTGCAGCACGCTGAGCATTTAAATGAGCTGAATGTACAAAGGCAACAAACAGAAATGAATATTTACGTTTTGAATATAAATATAAAAATTAAAGACTTGTAGGTACGTGGTACTTCATTATGCAAACCCAATATACTATAAGGTATTCTAAATGTTTTAATAAGTTAGTACAACGTTCTATAAATGTAAAAGTATTGTTAAACATGTAAATAGGTCATTTGATGGCATATCTTAAACCAAATACCATCAGCTGCATCATCATTTAAGGCAATTTTCCAGGGTAGCATAGGATCTGAAGAACCAGAGGATGCATCAGTTCCAGTTTCTGTTTTGACATGAATTCAACCACTTACAGAGCATACTTGGTGCTTTTTTGTGACACAAGCATTAGTGAGGTCAATGAGTAACTTCTAAAACAAAACCCTTTGATTAAGTTGGGAGGTGGCTTTAACCCTTCATCATTCAGATAACTTTGTCACATGTAATGCTTATTTATACACATTGATTTGAATTAACCATGCATCATCCCATAGATTCAAAACCTCAAAGATGTGATTTTTTATTGTTAGAATGACATTGTAGGGTAGGTTGGAAAGGCTGCATCTGGCTGGTTTGAACATAACATAGGTAGAATATTTGGGCTGGATATGGCTAGTTTAAATGCTAAAGGGTCAAGCCAAGTGTTGAGAGACTAAAGTATGATAGAGGAACATAACTAGGTGTCTTGCAACAGAGAACATAGCAACATAACTACCCCAGATGGAATGGGAGAAAGGATAGTGGTAATGAAATAGTAGGGCATACTCTCAAGGCACAAGAAGGTAGCTGATAATATATTGGATTAAAAACCTCTTGAATGGAAAAAAGTAGCTTTCTGCCTGCTTTGTATCTGAGGGGTTTTTAATGTAATATATTATCAGTTATTATTTACAAATAAGTTCACTTAGAGATACATAATTAAATGACTTATTTAGAACTTATTATTTTGGAAAAAGTTCAGAAAATATAGTTGACTGAGTTGCCCCCTGGTACTCAGAGACAATCTTATTAAAATATTAAACTGGTAGGAATGGTTGAAAGTTGTAGTCCAGCAGCTTGGAAAATAGATGTAAATGATGATGGTAATTAAGGTTTTTTTTTTAATGATTTATGTATCAAAAATGTCAGCACAAACTTAACTATTGCTTTTTAGATGCATAGGGCATCTCAGAGAATAAAAAAAACAAACATCGCTTACTTTTATTCTTGATGAAGTTAGGTAGCCAGTAGAGGAATGTATAACTGATTAATTTGGCAAAGAATAGACAAAGTGAAAATTCCACAACACCCTGGAATACAATAAGAATAAAAAATATTAGAAAATAAGTTATGAAGACAATTGTAAAAGGTAGGATTTGTTTATGATAAGGAAGATAATGAATTCAATAACATTGTTATATTATATGTGTGTGTGTGTATTGGTTTCAAATTTTGGCACAAGGCCAGCAATTTCGGGGAAGCAGGCACATCTATTACATCCATTTCAATGTTCAATTGGCACTGAAAGGATGAAAGGCAAAGTCGACTCCAGCGACAATTGAACTCAGAATGTAAAGTTGGAAGAAATATCACTAAGCATTTTCCTTGGCACAGTAACAATTCTGTTAGTTTGCTGCCTTTATATATATATATAATATATATATATATATATATATATATATATATATATATATAAACATACATACATACATACACGTGTGTGTGTGTGTATATATATATACATACATACATATATAATTAAGATTCAGTTGAATTAGGTATTTAAATTGAGACACCAAGCCAGTTCGGTATAGTCCATGCAGCTCAAAGTTAGGTGAACAAAATGAAAATGAGTAACAAGTTTGTCCAGGTATCAATGCATCACGGCCGTTTCAAGTGGCTCCATTTAATCGATCAATGAAAACATTATATCAGTTTGAAAGAAACCACTCTCCTCAGATGCAGATGACCATATAGATTTCCAACATAAAGGATATCTATATTGGGTAAACTTTTATAAAAGAACTTGTAAAAAGTTTATTTATAAATTACAAGCACTATGAAAAAATTATGGATATAAGGAAGTATAAAAATATCATATATATATATATATATATATTTATATATATATATATATATATACTTTATTTAAAGCACCAGAAAATTCAACAAAACCTGTTACTCTGAGTTTCCCGTTGCCGTTCATCGGACAGTTTTTGCTAGAATGGAACCAATATGTCAATTCTATCCAGACTATTACAAACGCTACACCTTTGATAAATGGACTTGTTTGATTGGCCCTTTAGAAATAACGGTCAATTTTCGAACGATAAACAAAGATGAGCTCAAATATATATATATATAAATTATAAAATTCGAGGAAAAACCTTACATTGATTAAATACATATTGACCTTAATGAAGGAAATATAATTAATACATGGAAATTGAAATGCATTAAAAATATGCATTAAAAATATAACACAGCAATACATATTCATATTAAAGTATACATATATATCAACATACACAGAATAGATGCGTGCGAACCCCATACATATACAGACGTATAAATATAAAGCTAAAATATACACACAAATGCATGTATACATATGTACACGCAATCTAGTTTGCACGCAAGCTAAAATCATGGATGGTTAAGTATCGTTTGTATTTATGAAGCAAAGCTTAAGACATGAGTAAGTGAGGGGGTGTAAAGTTGCATGACTCTATACCTGTATCGTATAGTTAGAGAAAAAAACGAAAGAAAGGAAGAGAGAGAAAAAAGAAAAAGGGGGAAGGAAAAAGAAAAAAGAAAAATTATGTATACAAGCTGTGTAACCTCGTATATTGACACAATATATATATAGAGATACAAGTACACAAACACATAAGTTCAAGTGGATACATACACATACAGTCGTGTATGTGTGTGCTTAAGCACAAACATACGTTCACTTACACATACACAGAGACGTATGCTTACAAATACATATTCATGGCTATACACATATTTACATCAAAATTCTAATTTTTGACAACATTGCTTTTTAAAAAAATGGTGAGTGTAATAATGAAAATTATACGAAAAACACCCTATTTCGGATCATCTATAAATTAAAAATCAAAGTAAGCCTATACAATATAATAACATGAAATAAACTAAGCCGAAGGTTTTTCCTAAGAAATATGTAGAAATATAAACAAAATAAACAAAATATATGCATGAGACTTTGCTATACGGAATGGAATCTGCATAGCGCGAAACAAATCCATCGTTGCGTTTACATACTAGTCCAAGAATCAAAATCAAAAATACAAAAAGACAAAATATATAAATATAGTATATTTATGTTTGACATTTTAAATTTGGCTGCATGCCTGCATAAGTTCATCAGCTCACTTCTTTGATTCAAAGAATTATTGCCTTTGAATAAAATGTAGAGTTTTTCTAACAGTCAAAGATTGCATTTGAAATTATTCTTGTGTGCTCCATGCCTGTATGGTGCCACTCTGTCCAGAATGCTCCATGTCACGTTGAAAGGTGGGGTTTCCTTTCCTTTTAGTTCCCAGACATATTTTGCTAGGCTGGTCCTCTTCCTATTTTCTGGGTATCTAAATGAAGTTTATGCGAATAAAATCGCGTTTTAAATGAGTTTTCTGAAGCCCCTGTATATGTCTTGTATTCCAATGAGCCTTCTATTTGTACCTTCGCTCTATAAACTACTCCTTTTATGAGACATTTCTTTTCTAACGGACAGGAGGATTCATTTTTGAAATTGCATTTCTTAATGGGCTCGGCACTATGTTTAATCTCAATCAGATTCCTATTATGCTGGCTAATGTAAGAGGCGAAATTTCTGCAATAAGAATAGCTAACCTTCAGGGTTCTTCTATTAAATATCCTATAGAATTTATGGTCCTGCTTAAAATGCCTACAGACTAATTTCAAAAATTCCTTACTTATATTAGTCTTTACGGCCAAATTGAAAGCCGGGTTGAACCACAAAACTTTCCTGGTCCTAGTTCTTCGCGCAGCATTATTATCAGCATTAAGCTGGTTGTACTGGATCTTCTCAGAGAATTCCTTAATGCGCTATCGTAATAAGGTGCAGCATTATGGAATGCTGCCTCATCCGAAGAAATTGAAGATATTCTTCTACCTACATTGCTGACTAAGTTCCGAAGGATAACTGGCGGATGGTTTGAATCTTTGCTAATATACGATAGCTTTTCATTGGGCTTACAGAAAGGTTTAAATCTATCCGACCTCACATTAAAATTTACGTCTAAAAAATCTACACTATTCAGGTTAGTATCTATTGTAACCCGTAAGCCTATCCTTTGAAAGAAAGCAATAAGGTCCTTCCTAAGTCTATCTGATTCATGGCCGTTTAAATTATGGGTGGCTATAAAGCCGTCATCCTTATATAAACCTGCATCTATAAATGGGAATTCTATTTTTAGATTATGAAGAATAAAGGCTCCTACGAGCATACATAGCTCAGCCCCGTCATATGCCCCCATCGGTACATCGAAAAGAGAATCCTCACTCTTCTTAATCCAAGAGGAATCCTCAAAAAAAAGAAGTGATTTCCTCGCATGCATAATAATATCAATTTCCGAGCTATCGATGCCAACATACTGCTTGGCGAAGTCTAATGCCCTTAGGAGCAACGTCCTAGATATTGATGGGTAAAAGTCAATAATATCGAATTGTGTAAAACTGCAATTATTCTTATAGCTAATACCTTTAAACCACTCTATGACTGACTATTCTTCCGAATTCTCAAGTCTACTTCACGATCTAACTTAGTTAAAATACGGTCCAAAATATTTTTGCTAATAATGCCTATCTCAGTTTTAGCTGGATTTATCAATCTACATTTAGGGTTTCAATTAAAATTAGCTTTATGGTCTTTTAGTGTAATAAAAGCTGGTCGTGGGGAAAGATATCACTAATCTTAAGATTGTTAGCTATTCCTCTTGCTTCCAAATTAACCTCTTTGTATATATTTGTGTTATCTTTTTTGTATGTGTCTGTGACACTATTCGAAATCAGGCGCTTATAAACGTCCTTATCAAGTGCATATAAGTTCCTTGTCTTATCAGAATTAACGAAGATCCTATTCGAGTTGTTAATCTCCTTAATTTTTTCTTTCATATTTCTTTGTAATTGGTTGCCATATTTGCGGAATTTAATTTTCCTAATAAGTTCGAAAAGGTCTTTCTCGAAGGCTTCTAATTCCGGAATAGGTGGTGGATTTCTGGGAGATTTAAGTCCATATTTGTTTCCGTCGGTTTTCTGTTCAGTATCAAAGAAGAAGGCTTTCCATCTCAATCTTCGAACAAACTCTTCCGTTTTCTCTATAAGACCTTTGAGATATTGCTTCCATGCAGGGATAGGTATATTTTTCTGAGAAAAATCCAGCGGGTAAAGTTCCATCTTTTTCAGCTGTTTGTTCTTCCTACTTGTGCAGAGTCGCTCAAACTTTTATAAGGAGCGGGTTACACCGGAGTAAACACATAAATGTGAAACAAGGTGGAAAAAAGAGTACTCAAATACCAGTGGTAGAGTAATATGCTTTATTTAAAGCAGCAGAAAATTCAACAAAACCTGTTACTCTGAGTTTCCCGTTGCCGTTCATTGGACAGTTTTTGCTAGAATGGAATATATAATTGCTAGAATGGAATATATAATTTTTATATATATATATATATATATATAATATATATATATATATATATATTTGAGCTCATCTTTGTTTATCGCTCGAAAATTGACCGTTATTTCTAAAGGGCCAATCAAACAAGTCCAGTTTTTAAAGGTGTAGCGTTTGTAATAGTCTGGATAGAATTGACATATCGGTTCCATTCTAGCAAAAACTGTCCGATGAACGGCAACGGGAAACTCAGAGTAATAGGTTTTGTTGAATTTTCTGGTGCTTTAAATAAAGCATATTACTCTACCACTGGTATTTGAGTACTCTTTTTTTCACCTTGTTTCACATTTATGTGTTTACTCCGGTATATATATATATATAAAATTTATGAAACATAAAGTGTAATTATAAATATTGTATTATATTATGCAGTGAGTTTTATGAAAAGAAACTATAAACCTCTCTACAATCTATAGAAGCTACACAAGCATATAGGAGGGTATATAGGTATATAAGAATTTAAGACATAAAAATAAAAATATTAAAAAATTAAATAAAAAAAACAAATAAAAGATAAAATATTTTCCTATAAAAATTATTTTTTCAAAAGAATTTTTTTATAAAAGAATTTATAAAACAAAATATTTCATTGTGGATGATATAAAAGGTATAACAGAGATAAAAAAATAAGGATAAGTCAAGATATGTATAACAAATGCTAATTAAAAAATAAATAAAGATAAAGATACCCTTGGACATGGGTTTATAAAATAATTGTAAACTATACCAGAGACACTGATTTATGTAGAATAATAACAGTTCTAAGGGGGTAAACCATATACTTAGGGGAGGTGCAAGATTTAGTAATCCATTGCCAATTTCTATATTATATCTATAAGGGAAGAAAATCCTAGTACTGAAGGGGAATATATGTAATATAAATACTGAAGGAATGCAGGTTAAAATGGTTAGGGGTTTTTAGAGAGCAATACTACATATATTTCTAGATAACAGAGGGCATGTTATGAATAATATGACACCTTGGATAACTCATGTTACCAAATTATAGTATAGTATGCTTATCATTATCTGCTTCTAAAGTATTTAAATCATAGTAGGCTTAAATAGATATGCATTATTCTCTAAATTCATTCTGCCACAAATATAAAGGAACAATGTAATTATTTTGGCTTCTAGTAATGATACAAATTTATTAAAAATGGTTTATCCTTTATGTTGGAAATCTATATGGTCATCTGGATCTGAGGAGAGTGGTTTCTTTCAAACTGATATAATGTTTTCATTGATTGATTAAATGGAGCTGCTTGAAACGGCTGTAATGCATTGATACCTGGATATACTTGTTACTTATTTGTATATATACATATATATATATGCTGGATATAAGAAGCATCAGATGTGGTGTGCAAGAGCGACGCTTGCGATGGTATGGTCATGTGCTGCGGATGGATGAAGAGAGATGTGTGAAGAAGTGCCACTCCCAAACAGTTGAAGGTATCAGGGGGAGAGGTAGACCCAGGAAGACATGGGATGAGGTAGTCAAGCATGACCTCAGAGCATTGGGCCTCACTGAGGCAATGGCGAAAGACCGAGATCTCTGGAGATATGCTGTGACTGCAAAGACCCGGGCTGCTTCCTGCACCAGTTCTGCATAGCCCCCTGCCCATTCAAAGTACCCCGGACCCAGTTGCCCCCGTACCGCTGGCACGTTAAAAGTTCGAACCGATCGCGACCAATGCCGGACCCCCCGGCCCCTGTGCAGGTGGCACGTAAAAAGCACCCAATCCACTCACGGAGTGGTTGGCGTTAGGAAGGGCATCCAGCCGTAGAAACTCTGCCAAATCAGACTGGAGCCTGGAGCGGCCCCTGGCTTCCCAGACCCCGGTCAAACCGTCCAACCCGTGCTAGCGCGGAAAACGGACGTTAAACGATGATGATGATGATGATGATGATATATATACACAAACACATATACCTGTGTGTGTGTGTGTGTGTGTGACAAATGGCAACATAATGGTGTGTGCAGTTGTACAATTATATGATATGTACTCTGGGGATCAAGAATATGAAACTCTGAATTAATGACACACATACATTCATCCTCATCATCAATTAACATCCATTTTTCCATGCTTGTATGAGCCAGATGGAATTTTATTAAGGCAGATTTTCTTATAACCAAATTCTCTTCCTGCTGCCAACTGTCATGTGTTTCGAAGCAGGTCATTAAATCCTAATGACCACACAAGTTTTTCCTAGAAGACTGGAAATTAACGACATCACTTGTATGATAACGATACTTATATACAAGCATCACATGGTGTCAAGACAAGGGTAAACACAAACATACACATATATCTATTCATCTATCAATATATATATCTTTTATCGCTTATCTTTTGCTTGTTTCAGTCATTTGACTGAGGCCATGCTAGGGCACTGCCTTAGGGAATTTTCGTCGAACAAACCGACCCCAGAACTTATTTTTCAGGTTTAGTATTTTTTCTATCAGTTTCTTTTCCTGAACCGCTAAGTTACAGGGACGTAAACACACCAACACCTGTTGTCAAGAGATGGTGGAGGACAAATACTGACACAAAGACACACACATAGATATACACACATATATCTATGTGTATATATCACATACTTTCAATGAAAATTCAAATTCGACATGATTAGAGGCTTTGTGGATGACAAAAGCAATAACAAAGAAGAGAGAAAAATTAATATTAGCATACTTATATAGTGAAGACTTTGTCACCATGAGCCAACTAAGATGAAGTGGTCATGTTGGTGGATGAAAGACGGGTGCTTGCTAAAGTAGATTTTCTCTCAGATTAAAGAAGGCAGACATAATATAGTCGGACAACAGAAGAGATTTAATGTGATCTTAAAAACCAACATAAAGAAACGTAAACATAACTGGGAAACCAATGCCAAGGACAGATAACTCTGGTAAATCATCATCTGAGAAAATCAGCAAGTACTGAAGTTAGAGGATGTGTAGAATTGGCTTTAAAAGGTACTTAATTGGCGAAAAACAATAACACACACATATATAGACTGAGTGAGAGAGAGAGAGAGAGAGAGAGAGAGAGAGAGAGAGAGAGAGAGAGAGAGAGAGAGAGTGTGAGAGCACGCATTAGTATTAAGTGAAAATGGTAGTTAAAATTTGTCATCCACAAAGTCTCTAATCATGTCAAATTTGAATTTTCATTGAAAGTATGTGATATATACACATAGATATATGTGTGTATATCTGTGTGTCTTTGTGTCAGTATTTGTCCTCCACCATCTCTTGACAACAGGTGTTGGTGTGTTTACGTCCCCGTAACTTAACGGTCCAGGAATATGGAGTTGTCTCCCTTAGCGTGACGTTGCTAAAATAGATAAATTATCGTACTTTAACGTGTATAAGGAACCCACCTAATTTTGGGGGTTTAAAATTTGGAAAAAGGTTTTGTAAGGGATTATTATACAATCCATGTATAAGAAACTCCCATATTTTTTAAAACTAATTTTTGACAAAAAAAATAAACAGTTCCTATTACACGTTAAAACACGGTATATTGTTAATTCATAGGGAGCAAGCAGAAATAGTGAGATTACAACAACATATCTATTCATTCTCAATACATTCTGGCAGATTCGAACGTGAATATCTGGTTACTCTTTCAGTTCATAATTGGTGAACATTTCTCTTTAGATAATGTGTGTTCATAACATGCATTTTACTAGTGTATGGGGAACTTTCAACCTCGTTCTGTGAGTGCCACATGAATTATTATTTGTTTGCTAGACGTCAGCAAGTATCTGTAAATATTTTGTTTGCTGACTTCTATAAACAAGATTTTATAGATTCATTGGCCTGGCGAGGTAGCTTTGATCATGAGATTACAATACCTATTTCTTTATTACCCACAAGGGGCTAAACATAGAAGGGACAAACAAAGACAGACATAGGTATTAAATCAATTACATCGACCCCAGTGTGTAACTGGTACTTAATTTATCGACCCCGAAAGGATGAAAGGCAAAGTCGACCTCGGAATGAGATTACAATACCATGGTGTCTCAAAGTTGCCTTACACCAGTGAATCACATATGCTGTGAACACATCATCTAAAGAGAGGCATTCTCTGATGATGAAAAACAACAGTGATCAAAAATACACATTTGAATATGCTAGAACATATTAAGAATGAATAGGTAATGTTATTATTACACTGATATATATAAAGACAATGAGGTGGCAGAATTATTAGCACACCGGGAAAATTCTTTGCAGCCTTTCATCCATTCAAATTCGGTTGAGGTTGACTTTGCTTTTCATTCTTTTGGGGCCAATAAAATAAGTACTAGTGTAAAACTGGGGTCAATGTAAGCGATTTACCCCCTCTGTGAAATTGCTCTCCTTGTGCCAAAATTTGAAACAATTATTACGCAGATATTTGAAAAATGTAACTTTTAGTTCTTTATTTAGAAATTGTGAACGTCATTGATTGGTTGAAATTACCGAAATACGAGAACTTTAACGTGAAATAACTTTGTAAATATAAGTTTTTCTCAAAAATGCTAAGAGTAAAAGATGTTTTATATGACACATTATACCAGTGTCCGAAGTTTGAAAGTGTTTAGTTACAAAAATTATTTTTTAAATCTGTAGGTCAAAAGGTAAAAATCCAGAGAATCATCATCATCATCATTACAACAGTGACATTAAAACATCTTGTTTCTCTTTCTCATACACACACATCAAGAGTTTCAAGTAGAAAACTAAAATTACTCACAGGAATTTTCAAGGCTTCAAAAAAACTAATGGCCTTGCCACTGGATATCTCTTCTGTTTCCACCAAAGGCTACAACGGAGAAGAAAAAGAGAAACTTTATTTCATTATATATAAACAAGATGCTTCTTAAGAATTCATTTCATAAACCACATGGTTTCGTGTTTGGTCTCACTGAGTGGCATTTTGGGCAAGTGTCTTCTGCTACAGTCCCAGGCTGACCAATGCTTTGTAACTGAATTTGACAGATGGAAAATGTGTGGAGGCTCATCATGTCTGTGTGTTTGTGTTTGTTACCTCATCACTGCTTGTTAAGCAGAACTTGTTTGTTTATGACCCAATAACTCAGTAGCTTGGCAAAAGGGATCCTTGTATTGTTACTAGTGATAAGTGATATACTTGATAGTAATTTAAAAAATTTACAGTTTGTTTTAAAAAATGATTTACCAAATATTTCAACATTAATAATTAATTCTAACAATGATTCATCATCATCATTTTAATGTTCACTTTTCCATGCTTGCATGAACTGGATGGAATTTGTTGAGACAGATTTTTTATGGCTGGGTGCCTTCACCTGTTTCTAATTGAGGTAATATTTCTCAATGACCAGTCATGCTTTCATAGAAGATTGGAAATGAAGGACACTGCTAATATGATAGTGACATCTGCTTACAACTATCATGCAATGTTGAAACACGGAGACAATAAAACGCACACACGCATCAAGCAAATGCACCAGAATTTTGATCAGTCAGAAGCTTGTCCAAGATGCCACACAATGAGATTGAACCTGAAACCATGTGGTTGGGAAGTAAACTTCTTATTTCTTTATTGCCCACAAGGGGCTAAACATAGAGGGGACAAACAAGGACAGACAAAGGGATTAAGTCAATTACATCGACCCCAGTGTGTAACTGGTACTTAATTTATCAACCCTGAAAGGATGAAAGGCAAAGTCGATCTTGGTGGAATTTGAACTCAGAACGTAGCAGCAGACAAAATACCGCTAAGCATTTCGCCCGGTGTGCTAACGTTTCTGCCAGCTTGCTGCCTTATGTGAACTTCTTACCACACAGTCAAGCCTATGGTTGCAAATTTGGGGAGGAATTAGACAACTAAATCAACACCTGTAGTTGACTGGTACTATGACTTATGCCATTGCTACAACAACAATACTAACACAAGCAGCAGTAACAACATCAACAACAGTGTCCAACCACTAGAGCTGTGACTGCAACAACAACCACAGATACACATATACCAACACCAGTAATAAAAAACAATGGCCACAGACTATAACAACAACGGGAGCAACACTACCATCATCATCAGCAGCCGTTCAAGAATTTGGACCTGGAGATCTCCATTTCCAGCGACTTCAAGGGCCACCTCCCAGTGGTGTTGGGCATCAACGAAGAGCCCTCAGCTACAACAAGATGACCAAAGCTTTTTTTTCCCCCAAGGTCTGGGGTCTCCCGCCCCTAAGCCCTAGACCATCACCTAATCATTCTTACCCGTCTTGTTGCTTAACAACAACAACAAGCATCAGCAGCAGAATCTTCCAACCCCACAACACAATACCACAAGGTATATCCTTCTCTTCTCCAAATCAGTTAGATATGCTGTACAATGGAGGCAACAAAGAGAAACAATGAAGAATTGTCTTTGGGAAGAAAGAGACAGAAGAAAAAAAAAACGAGGAAACAAATCTTCCACAAAAGCTGGAAAATTTGAAGAGATTACCAATACTAACTCTACCAGTACACAAAAAACATCAACACTGCAAATAACATAACAAATACGAACACCTCACCTACATCTGAAAACAACTGCAATGCCAACAAAAAAGCATCATTAAACTACATGGCCAGAGACACAAATGACTCATATACATTAACACAAAAACATAACACAAAATGACTACATCACAACCACAAATAAACTCCCAAAACAAAAATTAAAAAAACAACAAGAAACTAAAACTAAATATTCCAACAAAATCGAAGATTTACAAGGATAATTAAAAAAAGGATATGTAAAAATTAATGAGTGGGAACACCCACAATTAACCAAAAAGATAGATTGTCTGTCTTTCTAGATGTTTAAGGTAAATGGTACTTCTCAGCCTCTTTTATCCAACATGACCTTATTCAAGATAGGGAGTGTGAATGCATGTAGCTTGGGGTCAGATTGGAACAAGGTCATCAGACATAGATGTGGTGGCCATAAGCAAAACTGAATCTCTGACACATTAGGCTTGGTGTCCATTTTCAGCAGCAATGAAGTGTACATATCTTCGAGTTGGTTGGGTGAAGTTATACAGTTGTTTTCAAAAACTTCGGATCTAGCAACATGGACTATTTTCCTGGACTCAGAGAGTAAGTTGGTGGTGCTAGAGTAATTTTCTAGATCCAAAGCTTTTCAAAACAACTCCAATCAACTTGGAGATATGTACACTTTATAACTGCTGAAAATGGGCACAAAGGCTCATGCATCAGAAATTCTGGTTTTGCTGACAGGCACCACATTTATGTCTGGTGATCCTGTTTCATACCTTCCACTAATAGCTATTTATACCCTTATAGAGACAGGGTGGCCAGAATGACAGCCGAGACAAGACACCTGCCTTAATGATCAGGGTGACCCTGGTTTTGCTGGGTTTCCACAAGTAGGTCTTGGAAGTGTGTTTTGTTTGTTATTTTACTTTTTACACACTACTTTGTTATCTCCCACTACATCATCCTGTACCTTCCCCAGTGTTTTTGTTAATTCTTAGTGGTTAATAAAGAAATTATTATTAGTAGTAGTAATGGAGGTGGTAGTAGTAGTGGGATTAGTATTATTATTCATTGTATGTTGTTAGTAAGGTAAAAGCACAGTAAATAGGCTCATGCTATACAACATAATGGTAGAACTGATTTCAGAATAAAGTAATGGATTATATACATACCTCTGTTTCTGAATACTGAATATATTTGTTTTGGGATTTCTAGAATAATAATAAGGACAATAATAATAATAATTTCTAATATTTAGATAATGACAATTTCTTTTATGTATGATAATAATTGACAGAGCCGACCAGTATCTACACTGGTTAATATGTCAGTGTTATAAAATCAAAAGTAGTTATAAGTATCAATCTGAAGCTGTAAATGAGGAAATAAATGTAACAATTCTTTGGGACTTTTCTGTACAGAGACAGAACCATCAAAGCTAATAAACCAGATATTGTTATAAAAGACAAAATAATAAAATCTATTTATTTATCAAGATGAGTAACCCTTTTGATCATAATATTGCAGCAAAGATTTTGATAAGCTCAGAAATTGAAAAAATGTGGCATCTCAAAGCAGTTACAACACCAGTAATTGTAGGAGAACTAGGAATTATCAAAAAGGAATGAAAAGTTATTCAAGAATGATCCTTAGAAAAAGTGCAAAAGGCTCTTTTAGCTGGTATGTCACATGAATTGAAAAGAACATTGTTGCTGTGAGAACGATAACTTTCCATGTAAATCATTTTTATTCTTGCATAACTTTTCCTTTATCCTAGGTGTCTGGAAGACAGTAAAAAATGAAAACAAAATTGAAGGAAGCAGAAAATAATAATAATAATAATAATTTTGGCACAAACCCAGCAATTTTGGGGAAAGGGTAAATTGATTGCACTGACCCGAGTATTCAACTGGTACTTATTTTATCAACCCCAAAAGGATAAAAGGCAAAGTCAACCATGGCAGAATTTGAACTCATGACATGAAGGTGTATGAAATGCCATTAAGCATTTTGCCTGGCATACTAATGATTCTGCCAGCTTGCCGCCTTTATAATAATAGCAATAAAAATTTAGAATCTATTTTCCATGCTGGCATGGGTTGGACAGTTTGACAGGATCTGGTGAGCTACAGGGCTGCATCAAACTCCTATGTCAGCTTTGGCATGGTTTTTATAGCCGGATGTCCTTTCTAATGCCAAATAATAATATTTTATTACTAATTCTAACTGGCAGTACCTTTGGAAATTCCACACTTAATTTGAAAACTGTAAGATGGTTGGAAGTTTATAGAGAATCATGAAATATATAACTCAGTTTGAAATTGTATTTTGTTGAAATATTTGATTCTTTAGATGGTACAAAAGTCCTTATTGGTAGAATTGAATGTGCAGTCTTAGGAAATAACATCACTGAAAGCTGTAGTCCTAGATATACACTTGTGACCTCTTCTACTTTGAGAGTTGTTATACAATCTTAACTATGGAACAAAATCTACATATAATATTGTTCTGCCTCGGTATGATAATAATGGTAAAGCTTCAGCAAATTTTAATACACTGCATTACATTCTTATTTTCATATCATAAATCTTCGTCATACATCTCAAACTTTGTCTGTATTGCACTTTCACTTGTGGTTAACGACACACAACCTGTGTCTGATATATTGTGTGTAAGGGAGCAAATCACTCCCTCGTAGCATAGGTGTCCAGTAACGATGAAGGGTAAAGATCCAGAAACCATGGTCTACTGGTCTTGCAGAACTGGAAAAGATGTTTTCCTGGTGTTAAAGTGTAGTAACATAGTTCTTTATGGAACAGCCATGTTATAGTGGCAAAAAAAACCTTACCATCTAGAATTGTTACTACTTATCTCGTTTAGAGATTTCAGAAGTAGCTACTTTGCTCCTAGTATATATATATAAAATACAAAAATGGGACAAGAACACAAAAAATACATATATATATATATAACCTTTGCATTTGATTTTTTAATGTCTTTACCCCCATACTTTCGTGAGTTGAATTGAGCAAACGCTATATATGAGAGAGATTTTCTTTAAGTATTAGAAATAGTTTTAAAAAAGTTTTTTTTTGGCTGCTGTTTCTAATGAGTTCAGTATGTGGCAAAGTAATTTATTTTACTAAGCTCTTTTATATAATGTAATAATTTGAATTCGCCTTAAATGGTCCCTTTGCATACTGAACACTTGGTGAAATTGATTAATAATTAATTAATTTTACCCTCAATTGTTGAAATTATATATATATATATATATATATATATATATCACCAAGTGTATAGCTAACAAGAATGACTGTAGTCAAGGTTACGGTAAACCCCCATGTTGGTCTGAAAATCCAAGAAACACAACATTGTTTACGTGTATGTGTTTACATTTGTACTCATTTATACTAGAGTCACGATATTCATAAGTTGGGCTTGTTGGCATTTCTCCTGCACATAAATTACCTGCTCACTTTGTATCGTTATAGCTGTGTAGACTAAGAGATCCCCTGAAAAACAGGTAAGGGTTAACATCAGGAGGGGTATCCTGCTGTAACATATTTGTCTAAACTATGCTAGCATGAAAAAATAAATAGTAAAAATGAATGAACTATCCTCACCATATTGTGTACAAGCATCCCTACTGTATTGTGTATGACATCATCTTTTTCAGACATAGCATACATAGGAGTACATTATTGAATGTGCCCTTTCTTTCTTTAAAACAGTAATGTGATTTGAGTAACCACATAAATGCTTCCTTGTTGGCTGTAAATTGTATACACACACATGCTAAGTAGGGAATGAAGGGAATATAAAAGATCAATGAAAATAATATCAAAATAATTAAAATGGAAAATTAGTAAAGAAATTGATTTACCTCTGCATGTTCTGGAGGAGTACACTGAACAAATTCAGGTCCTAAAATGATATTTCACAATTAGAAAATATTATCAAATTTCACAAAATGGGAATTGTCTGAAAATAAACTGCATTTTTAAACTCACAAAACAAGGATACTTATTTCAAAGTTCTTACTCTGTAATAACTTGATATTCCTCATCATTTAATGTACATTCTTCATGCTGGCATGCTGGTGCTATTTGTCTGTTCTGATATGGTTGTTACAGCTGGATGCCCTTTGTAACACCAACCACTTTACAGCAGGTACAAGGTGCTTTAAATGTGGCACTGGCATGAGTGCATTTACAGATTATACCCTAACTCAGTAAGTAGAAACTCAACAAGTAACATTTCAGCAAGTGCCGCAAGTATTAACATAACAAGTATCTAAGTGAGTGTGTATGTGTATACAGGGTGGCCCAAAAGTTGGTTTACAGTTATTCAGCTATCTCTTTCGCATTCATATATTAACAGTTTAGATCTTAATTATAAAAAAAATATGAAACTATTATTCTATGCTAATTTAGTTAACTGCAAAATAGAAATTTAAACGCAATGAAATTTTTTAAAAGAAATTTAAAGTGCCTATGTGATAACTGTAAACCTACTTTTGGGCCACCCAGTATATATGTGTGTGTATATGTATATGTGTGTGTGTGTATATATAGATGTATGTATGTGTGAATGTTAGTGCTTGCTAAGTTGTGGCTCTTGTTAAAATGTTACTTACTGAGTCGTAGTGCTCCTGTATTTACATAGCGCTGATATGGGTGCTTTTTACATGGCACCGGCATTGGTGCTTTTTTTATGTGACACAGGCACGGGCGCTTTAAATAGGACAAGCATGGGTGCTTTTACATGACACCAAAACCCACAAGCCAACAAGGCAAGGGTCTCTTGGCTGAAAGAGGGATGAAAAGCATATGTCTGTATGCATGAGTAGCCATGATTTTACTTAGCTTGACATGCCTTCTCAAGCACAGCAGACTGCCAGAGGTCTTGGTCACGTGTCATCTTCTCTGTGAGGATGAATGTCTTGAGATCTTTTTTCACCATTTCGTCTCACATCTTCCTGGGTCTACCCCTCCCACATGCTCACTCCACAATTAGAAATCAGCACTTTTTGACTTTGCCATGATTGCATGAGTCAGATGAATTCACTGAGGTTGATTTTCTATGACTGGATCCTCTTCCTGTCACTTGTTTCCAAGTAAGATAATATAAGGTGCCATGCAGTGGAACTGAACCTGAAATCACATGGTTGCAAAGTGATATTCTTAATCACACTGCCCATGCTGGCACTCTAAAATTTGAAAATATAATTGATTTAATTATGTGTACCTGTCAAACATATATGATTGTCAAAGTAATAATATTGTTAATTAAGAATGTTTTATCAAACTTTACTTACTGTGAATCATAAATAGAAAGGCAAAAATACCCATGGCTCCAATAATTATTCCAGGAGCAACGAAAGACCATCCCCAATTTGTTTCAACAAATTCTCCAGCTATAACAGAACCAAGAATGTTTCCTACTGATGTATGAGAATTCCATATTCCCATTATCAATCCACGGCTGAAATTAAAAACAAAAACAGAAATTACACATTTGATAATAAATTAGTTATGATCTTTATGAATCTCCATTAAAGAAGTACAGTAGTTCTCAACCTTGTGTAGTTCAGTAGTTTTTTTACAATCATAATGTGAAATGGCAGCAACATATGACAAATGAATGCCTTTACAAAGACCAGTTGAAGGAATCTGAGGTAGATGCAGACCCAGCCAAAAGTTAGTGAGAAAAATCAAGCAAAGAGGGCTGCAACTATCTGGTGACTGCATGCACCACTCTAAACTGGAAGTATCCAAATTAGTCTTCTGGAACCCACTTCATGTTGATGTAAGAAAAGGAAAACATCATCACACTTACATTGACAACCTGACCACAGACATTGGCTTGGGATGTATCCAGGACCATGACGCAGTGATGTTGGACCAAGAGGTGTGACAGGGAAACTTTGTTGCTGTGGCCCAGGGTGGAACACAGCCATAAAAAAAGGAAAAAATGTACAGAGTGACATTGAGCAAGGCTAATGCTGATGTCAAATGTAAGTAAAGCCCTGGTAGGATGATATCTAGCAGGAGATGGACAGCTATAAGGTAGGAGGCTGTGGTCTGATGTGTGCACACCCACAGTTCTTTGTTGGAAATGAGATGGTACCAACTAATGTCCTTGATAGTTCTCAGGGCTCAGCTATTGAAGTTGGCAATCCTTTTTGCCAAGGTCATCGAGAGAGGCCACATTTCTGCTCCATAGAGGAGAATGGAGAGTGTCAATGCATTGTAGATGCAGCTGAACATGACTGGGGAAGATCTCCAGAGGCTTGATGTCATCTTGGAGGATGGAGAGGGTCTAGCATTGGACCACCAGCAACGGAGAGCACTGGTAGACCTGGTCAGCTCTATGCATGATGATGTCTCTGGTATCACCTCAGCCCCATCAAGCAAGAGCATGAAGCAAACAGAAGCAAAGTAATATTGATGCGCTCCTCTTTCTCTCCTCCCTCCACCCTGACTGTCATGTCCTAGATGTGCCTGTGGATCAAAGAGTGTGAGAATGAAAAAGTACCTATGACAGCTTGTGATTGTATATGCACCTAAAACAAAAGCATGGTATATTTTGTCAAGCCTCATCATTCATTGATGATGGCTGGCTCTTTTACTTGAGGTGAAAAGATGGGTTGGAAATGAATTGTAAAGTGTCACAGTTCTGGGTGAGAAGAACTGGATGAATGGTTTAGTACAAGATCTAAACTATATGAAGAAAGTGGAAAGAGCACTCAAATTTTCTACTATTATTTTTTTTTTTTTACTTTTCTGCTTTAACTTGGGTCTGGGGGAAGAAACTGCTCATGGTTTTTTCAGGCCCTCCTAGATTGATGCTATTAATGTTTAAAGTGTTCTCTGAAAGAGAAAGCAAAAATCAACCAAATGCTCCCAACATCAATGCAAACACTTGAATCATTATCATCATCATTTAGCATCCGTCTTCCATGCTAGCATGGGTTGAACGGTTCAACTGGGGTCTGGGAAGCCAGAAGGCTGCACCAGGTCCAGTCTGATCTGGCAATGTTTCTATGGCTGGATGCCCTTCCTAACGCCAAACACTCCCTGAGTGTAGTGGGTGCTTTTTACGTGCCACCGGCACAGGTGCCAGAGGAGGCTGGCAAACGGCCACGATCAGATGGTGCTTTTTATGTGCCACCAGCATGGAGGCCAGGCGAGGCTGGCAATGGCCACGATCGGATGGTGCATTTTACGTACCACCGGCACGGAGGCCAGTCAGGGCGGTGCTGGCAACGGCCATGTTCGGATAGTTCTCTTACGTGCCAACGTAACTAGTATCACAGCTACAATTTTCATTGATGTTGATCGATTTCGATTTTCACTGACAGTTTAACAGGGACTGATGAGTTGGATGACAGCATTATGCCATTCCTGTTACTAACCACTTTGCAGAGTGTAATGGGTATTTTTTTTTGTGGCATCAGCACTAGTGATGACTGCCTTATTATATGTAAGGTTAAGGGCCTAAAGTAGTCCCAAAGCAGAGAGGGAGAATAGAAGAGGGAATGTGCAATGATTCTAGGCAGAGGAATGAAGGAAAGTAAGAAACAGAAGAGGATGAGGAAAAGAGGGGAGAGGGAAGAAATTAGCAAGTCGGTTGAGAAAAAGGGAGGGATAGACTTGAATATCAATAACTATTTAAACCATGGCACATACAAATAATAAGAGACAAATAGATATTGATCCAAACATTTGCCAACATCTAGATTGTCATTGATTAACTCCAGAGTATCAAAAATAGGGAAATTGTGCATTAAATGATGAGAACACTGCACCAAGTGCATCACCCTAGATATGCAGATATGAGACATCAATTTGGACTGTCTTTATTATTTAATCATTGTTCTAGCAGTAATCATCATGTCTTTAAGTCAGATTGTCAGACATATTCAAATTATATCATGCAATCTTCATGTTGAAGATGATAGGGTGTTTTTGAACATTTGGCTGTTACTCTGAGTAAGCTTAGCAATTATATAAAAACTCAAACTCATGGTGAATATCTCATGGTGTCAAAAGCCAATATGAGAATTTCTCTCATGGTAACTACTGCAGTATATTTGGTTCTAACAGAACATCCACATTTAAGTAGGGATAAATATTACCTCAAACTGAGGAGTTTTGCTCATTTTACATTCATTTTTCTATGCTAGCATGGGTTAGACAAATATATAAATAGGCAAAGTTTTATAGCCCTTCTTGTTTTCCAAGTAAGGGATCTTTTATTCTGCACATCTCTGAAGTGTGTATGATAATTTTTTGACAGCTGAAATGACAACAGTGTCACTGCTTGTAGCTTGTGCATTCAAAGAACATGTAAACATCTCTCTCTCTCTCTTTCACACACACACACATGTATACATATGAACACAAGCTTCTTTCAGTTACTCTCTATCAAATCCATTCTCAAAGTTTTGGGAAGCACAGGGCTATGGCAGAAGATTCTTGCCTAAAGTGCAGTGCAGTGGGAAATGAACTTCTTACTTGTATAAGGATACTGTCATGTTTGCTTGACTTAACAGACAACTGCCAAATCTTCCTGAAATTTACACCTTACTGTGTTAAATACGAGTGTACATTGGACAACGTAGTCTTAGGCGAAAAGACATCTGGCCAGATAATAGGTCAACTGGATCAGGGCTGATGTAGGGCTAATCAATAACTTTTTATAATTCTGTTGTCGTCGTCGTCGTCATCATCATCGTTTAACGTCCGTTTTCCACGCTAGCATGGATTGGATGGTTCAACCGGCATCTAGGAAGCCAGATGCCTTTCCTAATGCCAACCAGTCCATGAGTGTAGTGGCTGCTTTTTTACGTGCCACTGGCACAGGGGCCAGAGGAGGCTGGCAATGGCCACGATTGGTTGGTGCTTTTTATGTGTCACCGGCAGTCAGGGTGGCGCTGGCATCGGCCATGTTCAGATGGTGCTTCTTACATGCCACCGGCACGGGTATCACAACTACAATTTCCATTTGATTTTTATTTTGATGTTGATGTACTTCACTTAATAGGTCTCCTCAAGCACAGCAGATTGCCCTACAATCCAAGGTATTTTTGAATGGGCTAGGGCTGGTTATGCGAAACTGGTGTAGGATACAGCCAGGAACTCACTTTATTTGTCAGGTCTTTTCAGTCACAGCATATCTCGAGAAGTCTCGGTCTTTTGTCATTGCCTCTGTGAGGCCCAACATTTGAAGGTCATGCTTGACCAGCTCATCCAATGTCTTCCTGGGTCTACCTTTACCCCGGATTCCTTCAACTGTTTGGGAGTGGCACTTCTTCACACATCTCTCCTCATCCATCCATAGTACATGACCATACCAGTGCAAACGTCTCTCTTGCATGCCACATCTGATGCTTCTTATGTCCAACATTTCTCTGCACACTGACATTATTTAAGCATATAAAATACAGGTTTACAAAACAGGATAAATGTTCACATTTTATACTCAAATGAAGTTACTGGTTATAATGAAATCAATAAAATAATGATTGGGATGCTAAGTATTGATATTAGTGAAGAAGGTCATATGGTAATCAAGGCAAAAAGCAAGTCTTTATCGGACACTTCTCGTTCAGCAACATTTACATAATAAAATATTGATATTAATACATCAATACATTATTAATGTTAATAATATCAATTCAGTATTGATATTAGTGATGAAGGTAGGATGGCAAGCAGGTAGAATTGTTAGCACACCAGGCAAAATGCTTAGCGGCATTTCATCTGTCTTTAACATTCAAATTCTGCTGAGGTTGATTTTGCCATTCATCCTTTTGGGGGTTGATAAAATAAGTACCAGTTGAACACTGAGGTCGATGTAATTGACTAACCCCAACCCCTGAAATTGCTGGCGTTGTGTCAAAATCTGAAACTGATGTTAGTAATGAAAGTCTTATGATAGTCAAGGTAGAAACAAGTTGCTGTTGGGCTCTTATTAACATGATTTATGAAAGATTTTTGATTCTACTTACTTCCCTTTACCAAACCAATTCCCCATGTAAGTCACAACACTGGGCCATCCTGATGCTTGAAATAAACCACAGAATATCTAAAAAGTGAGAGAAAAGTTATTAGTAAGAAATTATAATTTTATTATATGAAATGGTACTTAAGTTTTTTAAATTATTTTGCTACCTATCTTCTAAAACTATATACAGTGTTTGTTGAAATCCACAGATATATACCAAGTACACACACAGAGTAGGCCAAAAGTCATGCACCAAGTAAGTTTAATATGCTCTGGAATTGTCAAAGACATGCTTCAATTTTTCTAAAATTGAAGAAAATAAATAAATGAAATAATGATGAATACACATTTACTTGCACATGACGAACAAAATGAATGATAATAACATAATATAAATAAAATGCCAAATGTTTTGGTGCATGACTTTTGGCTCACCCTGTATGTATGTATGTGTATATATATATAACGATGATGATGATGATATGTGTGTGTGTGTGTGTATGTATATATATATATAGTTCTTTTTTTCTTTTTTTTTTACTTGTTTCAGTCAGACTGCTGCCATGCTGGGGCACTGCCATGAAGAATTTTTAGTTGAATAAATCGACCCCAGTCTTGATTTATTTTTTTTTAAGCCTGGCACTTATTCAATCACTCTCTTTTGCTGAACTGCTAAGTTATGGGGATGTAAACACATCAGCACTGGTTGTCAAGCGGTGGTGAGGGACAACACAGACACAAAGACACACACATATACGATAGGTTTCTTTCCAGTTTCTATCTACTGAAACCACCCACAAGTATTGGTTGGCTCAAGGCTATAATAGAAGACACCTGCCCAAGGTGTCATGCAGTGGATCTGAACCTGGAACCATGTAGTTGGGAAGCAAGCTTCTTACTAGACAGCAGCCACGCCTGTGCATATATATATATATATATATATATATATATCTATATATATATATATATATACATATACATATATGTGTGTGTGTGTGTAAAAAAATACAAACTGGGACAAGAACGCAAAACATTTAGAAGACGATACAAAAAACGGACGGGACATTCAAAGCCTTCAATCTTCAGTCAAGAACCGGATCATCCTTGCAATTTCAGCTGATTAATCTTGAGATTGCTCCAATCTATATCATCATCATCATTATCGTTTAACATCCGTTTTCCATGCTAGCATGGGTTGGACAGTTCAACTGGGGTTTGGGAAGCCAGGAGCCTGCGCCAGGCTCCAGTCTGATCTGGCAGTGTTTCTACAGGTGGATGCCCTTCCTAACGCCAACCACTTCGTGAGTGTAGTGGGTGCTTTTTACATGCTACCGGCACAAGGGCCAGGGGAGGCTGGCAAACGGCCATGATTGATTGGTGCTTTACACACACATATATCAAGGGAGAGGAAGAGATGGGATAAGATAGATGTTTGTGGATATATCAACATCATTTAATATCCATGTTGCATGTTGGTGCGGGTTGAACAGTTGTATTATGCTCCAGTGACTGTTTAGGCATGGATTCTGTGGCTGGATGCCCTTCCTAACACCAACCGCTTTACAACATGTGTTGGGTGCTTTTTTCGTGACACCATCACAAGTGAGGCAATCATGCAGTTTGAAAGACTATGAACCCCAAGTGGATATCTTTATGCTAGGAGATGAGGAATGAAAGATGGGTAAAGTATGAGAGAAGAAGGCATGGCTATGTAGTTAAAAAGTTTGCTTCACAAGAATATGGTTTCAATATCAATCACATGCTGTGACAATATCTTGTGTAAGATTCTTCTACCACAGCCTTGGACTGACCAATATAGATACTGTGGAATGCCACTGGAAGGACTGTTCTTGTTCCTGGGTGGCACCAATAGTCCATCCTCTTAATGTTACCATTTGGCCCTTGGGTACCGTAAGAAGAATCCATTCTGTTGCAAGCATTCAAGCCAGACATCTGATATGAAGTCCCAACAGTATCAGAAGTCCAGTAAAGTCCTTCCTCTGGGTAAACCAGAAAAAAAAAAGAAAGAAAAAAAGAAAAGAATAATGTTTGTGATAATAGGTACAGGCATGGCTTTGTGATTAAGAAGCTTGCTTCCCAGTCATGTGGTTTGAGGTTCAGTCCCACTGCGTGACACATTGGGCAAGTGCCTTCTGTAATAGCCCTGGACTAACCAAAGCCTTGTGAGTGGATTTGGTTGATAGAAACTGAAAGACGTTCATTGTATACACATGTACGTATATGTGTGATGTGTGTGAACATCCAGATGCTTTGTCTTGACACTGCATGATGGCTTACATTACATTTACAATTTTTCATGAGAAACATGTCAGGCTATTGGGAAGTGTTAACTAGTTTGGAAACAGGTGAAGTTGGTGAAAGGAAGAGCATCTGGTTGAATTCTTTATGACTCATGCAAGCATGAAAAAGTGAATGTTAAAACAATGATGATGATGATGAGCAGGAGGAGAATGATATAAGAATGTCTCTCCTAATATAAACTACCCAAAGTGCATCTAGTTTAAGAGTACAATGGCAAAGTCACTAATGAAAATGAAAACCTTTCAGGTTTTAGTTAATAATACCTTATCCATAAAGCTTTAATGTTAACTGTAGAAGAATGAAAAGTAAATTTCACTCAAGCAAGAGATAAATAGAGATCTGTAACAAACTACTAGAATAGTTTTATCCACCCACCACCTTACCTATTTCCTGTGCCTTTAATCTTGTGTAATGTTAAGTATATTCCTGAGATATTTACCATGAACTTGGCTCCTGCTCAAAGAAAGAGGAAACATAACTGAAGACCTACCTGAACAAAAATATAGTAAGTTAAAGAATGGATGTTGAAGAAATAACCAAATCCAAAGGCAGCTGTTAAAATACCACTGAGTAGCATACCACAGGATAGAAAGTACCGAAGATTGACACGTTCAGCAACATGACCACTGGAAAGAAAGGGAGAGAGAAAAAACAAGACAGAGATAGAGACAAAGAGAGATCAACAAAGGTTAAATGATTATATCAAAAGTAAGAGACTAATAAAAGGTTCTCTCTGAGTATTATGTATTACAAACAAAATATACACTCTGACTATATCTTGATTCATCACATCTCAAAGTCAAGTGGCTGATACTCTTGTCAGCAATATTAGTTTTTTTTTTTTCATTATACATCAAGTTAAATTATTTTTGTGGAGATTAATTAATCAACTTATAGACTAAATAGTAAAGTTGATTCCACTAAATTGCACAACGTCCAGGATTGAAATTCTCATGCAATTAACTGAATTTACATTGCAAGTAGAAATGGAGTATAAAATTTTATGGTTTTGCTACACATAGATGGGTTCTATAATAAAGCACCAAATGTATTTCTTTTTTACTTCCAGCATGTTTTACATCTTTAAGATTTAACCCTTTAACATTCAAATAATTCTGTCAAATGTAATGCTTATTTATTTACATTGCTTACATTTATTTACATTATCTTGTAGCATTAATTGATTGTATATTTTTAGAGTAATATTCTAGGGAGGCATGAGAGCCTGGATCTGATCAGTTTGAATATAAAACTGGTGGAATATTTGGGCCAGATATGGCTGAATTAAACACTTAAGGGTTAAACATAATTTACTCATGGTACTTGATATTCTTCAATTACCAATTCTAGTCAAATTTATACTAGCTGACAATAATGATTGCACCTTTTCTATCACCAGTTCAAGCCACATTAGATGGCAATAATGATTACATACTTTTTACATTTTCCACAATGTTAATTGATATTCTTCATCAATTATCAATTCTTGCCAGATTTATACTATGACAGTAATGAGATCGCGTAGTTTTTATTACTCCATGTCAACAATTAAGGTGATAAAAATTTGAAAAAAAATTATTGATTAGGTTTAATCACAAGTTAATATGGTCAGTAGTGTAAACAACAAAACCGTATCCATTCACTGCTTCATTCTAAATTATCTTTCTGTAAAGCTTATCTAGAAACAAGATTCATCTAGTCAAGGATTTTATTATGCATAACAGCCTCTATCTGCAATCACAGAGATAAAAATTACACTGGAATCTGAAGTTTGATAGTCTATATTCCATTAAAATGATAAGAATATTTTGAATATTTGTAACACCTTTAACACTGGTTGTTTGTAAGCATGAAGTACTGACTGACTGTTATATTAGCTAATTGTGAAAATAGAAGCTTCCAGAATAATTTTATTCACATCAAATCAATGTTTAATTTTATGCTATATTTAACCAACATTCAATTCATAATCAGAAATAGAATCGTATGCAATTAACACAAACTAATGTAATTTTTTAATGCAATTAACTGATAAATTCCACATAGATTTGATGGTAAATGGTTCAGTGGTTTGGAAAGTTATGCAATTAACAGGAGCTGGATTATGCAATTAAGACAAGTCATCTGTAGTTTTCTGTTATGTGTTTTATTGACTCATGTTGTCTCTTAGATGTATTGGCATCGTCTTTCCTTTGACCCAGGAGACCTAATAAGTGAAGCTCTTCGGTAACTGCAAGGCCTACTCAATGAAGCTTATTATGGCTAAGGCCATCAGCATCAGCTTAACTACCAATGAATTCCTCTGTAGAGGTAAACTGTAGCTTCAGTTTGAATATTCAGACCAAAGACTAAGGCACATGCCACTCCTCTTTCCATCAAAAAGTAGCAGGGGACAGCACAAAGGACATTAAGACTTTGAGGAGATGCCATCAAATGAGATAATTATATGTACTAACTGGTGATTAGTGTTGCTGCCTAAGTTGCATTGCCAAAAACGACAGACATGTGACATTACCGGTTCCAGAGTGATCAACCTTTTAGCATTTAAACAGGCCATATCTGGCCCAAATATTCTACCTGTTTTAAGTTCAAATCAACCAGATCTGACCTCTCAGACCTACCTACAATGTTGTTTTAAATATAAACAATCATATTATTGAAATCTTGAAGCTTCAAGATAATGGTATTTATATTTAAAACAATGTTAGTAAATAAGTATCACATTTGACAGAGTAATCTGAATGCTGAAGGGTTAAAGCAAATGAATTTTAGTAGCCCTCGCAAATAATATTGACAAGACATAGGAGTCAGTAAGGTAATTACTAAGAAAATAAAAAGTAGGATCTGAAGAAATTAGCAGTGGTCTGCATTAGGAATTAGGAAATATATACAGCTAAGAAGTGGAATAATTTGATTTAATGTGGGGAAGGAAGACAAATCTAACAGGTAGAGCAATATGTTGGAGAAATAGGTTATCTGATGATACAGAATGAATAGAATGGGAGTTGTGAGAAATAGAGAGAATAATAAAAAATAGTGAAGAATAAAGGAGTGGGAAGTTTAGGAGATTAAATGTGTATTGATAGGGGTGATAATCAATAAAACAGCCCACTGCCAGAACAGCTGAGATAATTTCTCTGTTTTGACCAGTCAGAATGGGTTGATAATCAACAAGAATATTGGCAAATTTGAAAAGCATGAGGTGAATGGAGGGAAGGGATAAAAATGAATAAAAGGAAATACATCTAGATGATCAACAAGAGTTCAGGAAAAAGTGTGGGAGAAGAATGAGTTAAGGATGGAAGAAGAGAAAATAATTCAACAAAAGTTGACATGTTAAAGGAAAAGAGGTTGATCAGGAGAACGAGATGCATTCATTAATGCCTACAAGTAAGGAAGTTTCTGAAGGAGAGATGAAGTAATTTTTTTAGTGATTACAGATATAGGGTGAGCTATATTGAGAGGTTATTCCACAAGTTGAGAGGTGATCCAAGGAGTAGCATGTTGGATTTAGATGTCTAGCTAAAGTTTTACAGAGTGATTGGATGCTATTGTGAACACTAAAGAAGTGCTTGCAGAAGTGATCAGCTAGATGATAGTCAGTTTACAGGTGAAGTAGTAAATAAGGTTGGTAGAGGTATAGTCACTCTGATGATTTGCGATTAAGTTTAGAGGCCAGTTATGAATGTATTACTGGAGATAAAGGAAAAATTGTAGAATAAAAATCTGAAGCATCGGAAGATGTCAGAATTTTCTGGGGAGGTGGGGGGTTCTGACCAACAGGTTGCTCTAATTTTAGTCTGTTTTCAAACAAAGAGGACTGAGAAATATAGAAGCAGTTTGAGGATCAGAGAAAAGAAAGTAAAAGTTCACCAAGCCACTCCTTGGACCAGTGAAACTTTACCAAGCCAGTCCTTAGCTTCTCAATCTGCAGAGACACTTCATACCTACAAGCATAGAGAAAATAACCTTGTCTTTATTCTAGGTACTTTCTTACTTGCAGACATTAATAAATACCTATCATTCTTCTAGTTAACCTCCTCCTCTTTGACATATTTGCACTTTGGCAACTACTAAAATACACTTTATTCTTCCCTTCATCAGACTCTAATTTCCACCATTCAGTATTTTGCAAATTTGCAATGTTCTCTTCTTGGTTTTCAAATATTTGCAACATTTTTACTGATCATCATCTAGTTTCTAAATGTTATACTTAATCTAATCTAATAACCCCACCTGGTCCCAAGGTGCCTTTAGCAAAGTCCACACTTTTGCAAGTATTTAGATCATACTTCCTGTCTGAATGAAACTTATTCCTTCCCTGCCATCAGCTTTGACAGCCCTGAAAAAGGTTAATTGGTATTTTCCTTCTGCCACTGACTGGCTAAGCCATTAAAAACAGGCGTGTTCTGTTCTCTTGATTTTTACCTCATTCCTTTATTTTTAAATATGCCAGCATTCTTGTTAATTATCTCCCTTCTCTGACCACTGTCTAACACATTTCTTTACATTTCCCTCCTTAACAGTTAAGCATTTAACCTGGCCACATCTGGCCAAAATATTCTACGTGTTCTATGTTCAAACTGGCCAGATCCAGCCTCTCACACCTACCCAATAATGTAATTCTAAAAATCAACAATCACATCATTGAAATCTCATAGCTATAAGAAAATGCATGATTAATTCAGAACAATGTGAATAAATAAACATTGCATTTGACAGAGTAATCTAAATGCTGAAAGGTTAATTTTCTCTCTTTCAAGCTTTTCATTCAATACTAACAGATAACAACTCTCTGATGAAGAATTCTACCTGAGATGTTAGTCTCTTCTTTAGTCTCACAACAAACCAGTTTATTTCACTTCTGAACTGTTTATACATCACTGAGTTATATAGTAAAGAGGGCTACTGCGCACTAATAAATGAAAATTCTGTTTCTATTTTCATTGCCCTATTCTCAGCAAACTTGATTTAAAGTACTTCTCAAATGAACTATCTATCAGAACCTCAGTACTATGATTACATAACCTACTACATAAATTACTCTGTGTAACAAAATTATTATTATTATTATTATTATTATTATTATTATTATTATTATTATTATTATTATTTTGTCTTTAGTCAGTAAGTGTTATTTTCTATTTGCTTTTATCTAGAAATCAAAGGAAATGACAACTATTCTCTTCAAATTTTGCTTTTGTGACCTGGACATTAATGTTTTGAAACTGACGTATTTTCCATTACATTTCAGACAGATTCAACAAGTATTCTGCTCAATACCACATATTTGCCTGTTAGTTGCTTGAACTTTTTCTGCATGACCCTTAGTTGCTGACAATATGTGCATCTCTGAACATGAGCAGGAGTAATAGGAGAGCATCATAGCCATATGTTGAGAGGGATTTTTTGGAATTTAAATAAATGTAACAAAAGCAAAGTTTGAAGGAAATATTTGCCATTTTTCATACTTTCTAGGGGTAAGCAAATAGGAAATAACAGTCACTACCCAAGGACAAAAATCATGTTACACAGTGTTATTTGTCAGTACTCCAATATCTTAACTACTATACTCCTGCAATACCCCCCTAATTAATGTACTCCTGAACTGACCAACATGTTCTACTACTACTACTACCACCTTAACAATCTGAGTACTTTAATCATTATCACAAAACAGAAAAGCCAAAAAGACAAAACAAAAATGTCATTATTATACCTAAGAAACATTCCAACGGCATAAGTGAAGAGAAAAGCATAATCCAAACTTCCCAGCAGTGTTTTATAATCGGGTTCATCTGTTGAAAGATCAAAGTATAATTCTTAATAACAAAAGATGAATATTGAGTCAAAGAACTTGACTCCAGAATTATTTATATTGTAACATTAACATTTTACTATTGATTACCAACACTCACACAATCCTTTCTCATAGTATTAATATGCATAGGCACAAGCATGGCTGTGTGGTAAGAAGCTTGTTCCCCAACAACATGCTTCTAAGTTCAGTTCCAATATGTAGCACTTTGGGCAAGCATCTTCTAGTATAATCTTGGGCTGACCAAAGCATTGAGTGAATTTGGTACACAGAAACTGAAAAAAGCCTATCGTATATCTCGTATTATAAAAGGCAGATTTTATCTGCCTCCCTTTGGGAGTTATACAAATCTACAATATAGGATTTCTTCAATTACAATTTACCTGGCATTTTTAACAGTACAATGCATCGCGTCATGCCAGGTCCAGTTTTTAAAACTTAAACTCCAATTAAGCAAAATTTACAGAAAACTCACATTCTGGTGTGTGTGTCAAATGCTTTTCTTAGTCTGGTTTACACCACACGCAAACGCACACACACAGTGGGCAACGAATAAAATGAAACTAATTCACTTACTGTAGTGAGTGATTCTTTCACTCTGCCTCCCACTTCCTCTTTCCACACATACACACGCAAATATATAAATAAAATTGTAAGCTAACGTGCGTGTGTGTGAGTGTGTGTGTGTGTGACGGTGCGTGTGTGTGTGTGTGCGTGAGCGTGTGTGTGTGTGTGCGTGAGCGTGTGACAGTAAGGTTTTTTTAGACGAATATAACACCTATATCCAAGTAGCAGAAAGATAAGACAGTAAGGTGTGATTTGAGGGAGATTTGGCTGCTATTTCTACCATGTCTAGCTGCCATGTAGGGGTCTCCCTCATAGGCTCATACATACATATATACATAGATAAGACAGTAAGGTGTGATTTGGGGGAAATTTTGCTGCTATTTCTACCAGGTCTAGCTACCATGTAGAGGTCCCCCTCAATTCTTTTATTCTTCTTCTTTTTCCAGCCATTGCTCTGTGGCCATGCTGGGGCAATGCCTTGAAGAATTGTAGTTTAATGAATCAACTCCAGTTTTATTTTTGTAAGCATTGTACTTATTCTATCTGTTTCCTTTGTCAAACCACTAGGTGACAGGGATGTAAACAAACCAACATTCGTTGTCAAGCAGTGGTGGAGGACAATCACAAGCACAGACACGCACACACACACACACACATACATGCATACACATATACATACATACATACATACATACATATATATATACGTGTGTATATATATATTGCAGCGTGGAAGGTGTTTGTAAGCCATTTAAGAAACACACAAAAACCGTTACATTCACTTCAACATTTAAATTTAATTTGCCAAAATATTTTCGTCGCTTTGAGACCGCGACCTGTTCACTGACAAAAATATCGTGCTAACAGGTCGCGGTCTCAAAGCGACGAAAATATTTTGACAAATTTAATTTAAATGTTGAAGTGAATCTAACGGTTTTTGTGTGTTTCTTAAATGGCTTATAAACACCTTCAACGTTGCAACTGTTTTCGTTCCAGCACACGATCTCAGATCAAGTCACTTGCTATGCAAGTACATCTCTGTAACTATATATATATTTATGTATATTGGTAAAAACAGTAAGATAACAAAAGAAAGAAAGAGACCTCAATATTATGTAAATAGAGGAAATCTTTATATATAAAAGTGAGGTTGTGTGTCTGTCTCCTACGATTTAGATTCCTAACTACTCCCACATTTTGCGGTGCAGTTTAACCAAAACCGGGTATCTTATAGTCGTGATTCATATCGAGACCGTCTGGGTATTAGCGCGTGTCTATGATGAGTCTACGATTTAAAAAAAAATTTACCATCAATTTTTCCCATTTTTAATCCATTTTTGACATATATAAGGGAAGTAACTCTCTAAAATTTATTATTAAATCTCAGAACGTAAAAAGCTACAGTAACACCCCTCCCCCTTTGTGGTTAGCCATATTGAGATGGCTATTATACTTTACATATCTAAAAATGCTTATATAATTATTTCCCTTACAAACCCGAGCAACGCCGGGCGATACTGCTAGTATATATATATATATATATATATATATATATATATATACATATATGAAGCGGTTCAATGTTGTCCATCATACAACATTGGATGTGGCGAATATCATGTGCAGTTAAAATAGAACGATGACCAGGACGATGTTTATTGCTTAGTCATCCAGTAGCTTTGTACTTCTGAATTATTTTGGTAACTGTGTTTATGCTAATATGTATTTGTTAGCTAATTAACTTGTATTCTAAACCATTCTTGTGCAAATTAAAAATAAATTTCTTCAAATCTTCAGACAATTCTTTTCCTTTTGATGCCATTTTAATCACAATGAAGAAGATTTTTTTACCATGGTACACAAATCAGAATTCCTGCAGATGCAATAGCAATGACTAGTGCAAAAATGCCAGGACAGATAATTCCTTAGAATTGAAATTATCAGCAATATCTTAATTTAGTAAAAAAAAAAGGTGGGTAAAAGATTGACTGTAGCAAATTTCCTTTAGGGTGTACATATTTTTGTATTGTTTGAAAATTAATATTTCAATCTTATCTTTGAAAATGTTTATTGTTTTGTGTTCCAAATTTGTATAATGTTTGCATGTATAATATATTTTATTCAGTATAAATTTCGTTTGATTTCCTTCGATATTATCAGAGAAATGGTAACTTTACTGAAATTTTTTGGGGTGTACATACTTCTATGAGATACTGTATATATACATACACAACAGGCTTTTTTCAATTTCTGACTACCAAATCTACTTACAAGGCTTTGGTCAACCCATGGCTATAATAGATACTTGCCCAAGATGCAGTGCAGTGGGACTGAACCTGGAATCATGTGGTCAGGAAGCAAATTTAGTACACAGCCATAGATTTATTATACTGTTACTTTTGAAAAACATTATTTTATACTTGAAATTCTTGAAGCATAGAACAAACTATCCAAGCCAGTTGTTAGCTGTCAGGACACTGCATCCTTCAAAAATTCCATGCTTTCTGAAGTACACCAACACCATTCCTGACATGTCTGTGCAACTCTTTCCTCTTTATGACTCTTTAACTGTTCACTTTTCTGTCTTTTTGTTTTATTGTGTACTGCGCATGTAATTTTGGCTTTCATTGCTGTCTTTCTTTACTTATTGCTACTTTCTGTCCTCTCTTTTTACCTTTTCCAACAAGTTGTAGCATATCTGTGTACTGTATACAATAAGTGCATCATCATCATCATTATTATTATCTCTATATCTATAAACAGCAAAATGTCTGTGTATCTGTGTGTCCTCTATACAAATCCACAGTTTTTCACGTAAAAGCCTCTCAATTTCTATGGGCTTTCAAAACTGTCGGAGGGTGGTCGTGAAGATTTTTTCATTTCCCCAGTCACCCCAGAAAGCCATTAAAAAAATCGATAAACTGATCCCTTATGCCCATAAGTTATGGGCATATGGGCACTGCCGAAGTCCAATGAATATTAATTACTCTCATAAAAAGGTCCAACTAACTCATAAACAACAAAACTGGCCTGGGCTGAAATGTGATAAGAAACTTAGCTCTTGATTTAGTGAGAAATTTTTACAGTGGCCCGGCAATGAACAACAAGCACTAGCATTAGACCTGGCAATACTGGGTCATAGTGCTAGTTATTACTATTCAAATTCTGCTGATGTCGACTCTGCTTCTCATTCTTTTGGGGTTGATGAAATAAGTATCAGTTCAGCCCTGGTGTCAATGTAATTGACATTTCTGGTCTTGTGGCTAAATCAGAAGCTATTATTTATTTATTTATTTTTTAAAATTGTGTAGTTGGATACTTCTGGTGTCATGCAGACCAAATCAAAGTTTTGCCTCACAAAAACAATATTTCAACTCCTTTCTATGTTGCCAAGGATTCTACATCTTAACCATACACCTATGATGACCCTTAGTCTTTTTTTTTTTAAAGGTGGATCTAATTTTATTACCACAGTTTATATTCAATTTGATGTCCAACAACATGGTCAGATTCTTTATTGTTGTTATTTAACGTTACATTAGATTTGTGAATGAAGTTGTTTAGGCAATGACCACATTGATGCTGTTTAGCTCCAGGGTCCACTCTGATCCAAGAGAACCATGATTAAAGGTGTTCTAGCATGATCATATTATTTAGTCTAAGGTCAGCTCTGGCTGAACAAACCTATGATCAAACCTGTTCCAGCTATGACCATTCTGTTTAGTCCAAGGTCAGACTTGACTGATCAGATCTATGAATCAAAGCTGTTCCAGCCAAGAATGTTCTATATGTATTTTTTCCCTTCCAAACGTTATATGTATAGGAATACATTATCCAAGGTGTTCTTCCTTTTCTTAAGATGGCAGATGTAATAATAGGAAGATTTGGCTGTTATTTCCTGAAATTCAGGTGGCCCTGTAGAAAGGTTCTGCTAAAAATATGTGAATGTATTTATGTTTGTGTGTACGTACAAACACACACAAACACATGGAGAGAGAGAGAGAGAGAGAGAGAGAGAGAGAGAGAGAGAGAGAAAAAGAAATAACTATTATTCAAAAAGCTGGCAAGTATTAAAAATGAATTGCATACATTTTTTCAATAGAAAATTGATTCTTAATAAATACATTTTATTATGCTTAAAACAGGAGCAATTGATTATTTTGATTGTTCAAAAACATATCACTAGATATAATTCTGCTCAAAATGTTTGAAGTTTAATTTTAAAAATAACATTACAGATGGCATCATATTAATATTTTTATACCACTACCATTACCATTACCATTACCACCATTGTCGCCACCCAGAAGACTTTAGTTAGCCCAGGGCTATAGTTGAAGATAAAATACTTGGCCAAGATACCATACAGTGAGATTGAACTTGAACCACATTATAGTGAAATGAGCTTCTTAACTGCACAGGTATGCCTTGTCATCTGATCAACAAATTCTTTTACACGTCAGGAAAGGGAAAAACTAAAAGTTTGCTTAAGTTTATAAATTTTATCAATCTCATATCATATCTTTTATCTTTTATTTGTCTCAGTCATTAGACAGTGGCCATGCTGGGACACCACCTTGAAGAATTATTAGTTGAATGAACTGACTGGCAGCACATATTTTTTTAAAGCCTGGTACTTATTCTATCAGTCTCTTTTGATGATCTGCACTAAGTTGCAGGGATGTTGTCAAATGGTGGTTGGGGACAAACACAGGCACAAAGACACACACACACACACATGCATACAAACACACACGCATACACACACAACAGGCTTCTTCCAGTTTTTGTCTACTAAATCCACTCTCAAGGCTATAGTAGAAGACACTTGCCCAAGGACTCATTCAGTGGGACTGAACCCAGAACCATGTGGTTAGGAAGCAAGTTTCTTACCACACAGCCATACCTATTATTTTAATTCTCAGTCTGAAGAATTACTAATAGGAGATGCCCTATAGGTTTTTCAACTTGTATACCTCTGTAAATCCTGTAAAGTAATGAAACATGTAATGGGGGAATAAAAATTACCAAAATACCAGTCTTCTGTGCGTGTGTGTGTGCATACACACACACATAAAAACTAGATTCTTCTAGTATAAGATAATATTTCTTGTAATTTATTAAGCTTACTTTTAGGACAAAATTATTTTTAGACTGACGTGTGATTTATTTTTACATACTAATATAGATAAATTAAATATTGGTATCAGAAAATTTTCGTTGGGAAAAAGTACTCCCTTCTAAGTACAAAGTTGTAGTTTATTATCAAGGAAACTGCTGAACAGTAACACAAAAAAAATCGATAAACTGAATGGTTCTCTTCTAAGTTAGTCTTCTCAATTCCTTTCATTCTTTCAACAGAGATTTAAAAGATTATAACTAAAACTTAACTTACCAGCTGACTGCTTCACATTAGCAACACAAATTTTATAAACACATTTGTATTGATCTGTCTACCATCATAATTCAAGTGACTATGTTTTAATTAATCATGTTAATTCACCTTAACTGAACACAAAAAAAGGGCCATGGAAGCGAAGTGAAACAAACTAACAATCACACAAATAGTGATACTCCAGCATGGCCTCAGTCTCTGGCTGAAACAAGTAAAAGTAAAAATCTGTGTTTAATCTTTTACTACTTGTTTCAGTCATTGGACTTTGGCCATGCTGGATCAACTTCAGTACTTGTTTTTAAGTCTGGTACTTATTCTATCAGTCTCTTAGGCTGAATACTGATTTATGGGGACATAAATAAACCAACACCACTGGTTTTCAAGCAGTGTGGAGAGAAAACAAACACAGGTGCAGATACACATACACACACTGAATATGTTTTCTACCTATCAAATTCACTCATAAAGTAATGGTTGACTTGGGGCTGTAATAGAAGATATTTGGTGAAGGTGCCATGAGGCAGGACTGAACCTGAAACCACATAGCTGCAAAGCAGGTTTTTTAACCACACAGTCATGTAACAAAGAACCTTTTGTACTAGTGAGAGGAAGGAAGGTAGTTATCCTCAAACCAAAGACCTGAACTGAATGCTTATAGCAAAGAGGGCTCCACAAAAGGTACCCATGGTGCCAAGTGGTGGTGCTAGACCATGTGATAGGTTAAATCTACCAGCCAAAACTGCTCTCTTAGAAGTTATATAACTCTTCTTAATTAGTTAATGTTCTCTTTACTTCAAGCCCTACCATCAACAATTCCCTTTTATTTCCATATGAAGATTTTAAAATATTTTTTGTTCTTGAAGTCAACGATTCAATTAGATTTCATGTGTAGTCAGTGCATGCATGCCTATACATGCACACAGAGGAAAAAAACACTCTTTCAAGAAGATGGAATAATGCAACAGTGAACTTTCTCTAGTCATCACTATCTTCATTAATCATCGCTATCTTAGTCGATCACTACTACCCTTTGCAACCATCACTATCTTTTTCAGTTATCACAATCTATCCTCAGTCATTAGTACTTTCCTTAATCTCCACTACTTTCCCCAGTCTCTGCTACCTTCAATAGTCATCAGTTTTAATTATCATCAGCCAACACTAACTTCCTTAGTCATCACTTATTGCTACCTTCCTGTATTATCAATGTCTTCATAAATCATTAGTCTCCATCAGTCATCATTATCAACCTTTATCATTGCCAACTTCCTCAGTTATCACTACTTTGATCAATCAGTACTACCATCATTAGTCATCCTTATATCTTCCTCACTCATCACTGTCTCCATGAGTCATACCTACCATCACCAACTGTTATTACTGTCTTACTTAGTCATCACTGCCTCCATTAATCATCACTATCATCATCAGTTATCACCACCTTACTTAATTATTACTATCTCCATGAACCATTCCTATCTACATCAATCGTTGTTATGATCTTCAGTTCTTTTGTTATTAAATCAATTTCTGTTGTAACAAATTGTTCTGTCCAGATTTTAAATGCTGCAGTGATGCCCCATTAATCTCTCTCTCTCAGAGTTGTTAACCATTAAAACATGCAATCAGCAATTAATTAGCCAGTAATGGCTATCTAACTGATCACTATCTAGTTTTTGTTGTCTCATAAATTCCCCATCTCTCTGATGACCTCTAAACTAGGGACCACAGAAATGTAACCCTTAGGCTGTACATGGCCCATGGAATTAAATGTCACCAGTGACTGCTCAGATATAAACCCTTCATTGTTAACATTGTACTGTCACTACCAGTGACTGAGATCAGAATGTGTTTGTTTCACATTTCTCATACATGCATACAGAGCGTACAAGGCTGTTCTATGAACAGAAAGTTTGACTTTTGTCGATATTACTATAGTCAATATTTTCCTGGGAACATGACAGTACATGCTGCATTCAGTGAGCATCTGTAGCAGAGGCTACAAAATTTGCATCAGTTTAAGTATTAAAAAAAGATACCATTTTTTCCAATTCTTCATCTTAATAATGATTTCTCTTTTCTTTTCCTTGTTTGAGTCATCAGACTGCAGCATGCAAATTTTACAAGGTAATAGTATCAGACCCCATGAGTGTCAGTGTAATTTTTTTTTTCATTTGGATTAAAACAATATAAGTGGTACTGGTTAGGTATTATGTCTCAAAAGTGAAAGAATTCTAGTTGAACAAATCAACCCCAGGACTTTTTTTTCTAAGCCTGTTACTTATTCTATTGGTCTCTTTAGTTGAACCACAAAGTTATGGAGGATGTAAACACACCAACACCAGTTGTCAGGCAGTGGTAGGGATAAACACAGATGCAAAGACACACATACATATACACACACAAATTATATGACAGGCTTCAAGTTTTTTACAGTTTCTGTCACTCACAAGGCTTTGGTTGGCCCGAGGTTATAATGGAAGACATTTGCCCAAGAAGCCACACTGTGAGATTGAACCTGGAGCCATGTGACTAGGAAGCAAACTTCTTACCACACAGCCAGTCTGTGTCTATAATCACTCAAAAAAAAAAACCTACAGAATTATATATATGTATATGAATATTATGTTATTAATCATCTATCTTTTACCTGTTTCAGTCATTGGACTGTGGTCATGCTGGGGCACTGTCTTGAAGGGTTTAGTCAATCAAATCAACTCTAGTACTTGTTTTTAAGTCTGTTACTTTATTGGTCTCTTGGATCTTTTCGGTTTCAACGGCAGTTTTTAACATAATTTCTAGGTAACTAAAAAAATTTAAACTTCGTATACTGGTAGAATGTGTTTATAAAACATCTTTTTCTCTTGGCTTTATTGAGAAAATTCTATAGTTTGTAAGATACTTGGTCTTTAATTTCTTGCATTTCGGCAATTTCAACCAATCAATGACCGTCTATTGAGGTGAAAACATTCTGTGCCGTATGAATATGTCCCTCATTTAAGAAACACATTGGGTTTATTTACATTTGTGAATAAAAAAAGATACCCTTCCCCCACCCCTAACCCTAACTAACCCTAAATCTAAAATAGATTGAAATGCAATAGATCGATACTAGGGTCATAATTATGGGTGACAATTTCATATGACACCGCTATCATTAAGACAGATACACAAGATATGAAAGTCAAACTTCTTACTGTTTCGCCAATCCACCATCCAAGGTTGGTACATTTTTAGTCACTCCAAAAGGATGAGAGGCAAAGTTGACCTTGATAAGATTTGAACTCAGAGGAGTTTTAAATTACTGTGAGGCATTCAATCTGATGCTTTAATGACTTGACCAGTTAACCATCTCAAGCTAGTTTGCTGCCTCGAGCCAGCTTGTTGCCTTAAACCAATTAGCTGATCAGTTGTTTCATACCAACAGACTGCCTTAAGCCAATTAAAGCAATTTGCTGCCTTAAGCAGATTCAGTGCCTGAAATCAATCAACTAGTGTTAAGTTAACATTTACACTAGCCATGTTTGGCCCAAATATTCTACCTGTTTTATGCTAAACTGGTCAGATATGGCCTATCACACCTACCTTACAATGCCATTCTAGAAATAAATAATGCTATCATTGAAATCTTGAAGAGTTAAGCTGATTCATTGCCTTAAGCCAATCCACTGCCTTAAACCAATTTTCTGCCTTAACCCATTTTTACATACAAAAACTGAGATATAAGACAATTTTAGAATCTGTTCAAAGAGAAAAGGACAACCTATAAAACATTTGCAATCCATGTAGACTAATGAGGTTGAGGGATTAAAATAAAATTTTCTGATTTTTTTCTTTTGATAACAGTTACATTAATTGAAAAACTTACCAAATGGAGCCCAGCCTGATGAATTTGATGAATTGTGATGGAGAACGTTCTGCAAATTAAATTATATATTTTCAGTTGTAATATTTGGATTATAGAATATGAACTAATACAATAACTGATAGTGTTTTCTATGTTTTGATTTGTGTTCCTTTGTCAAACATCTTCAATCAGACAGAATAAGAGTTTACCCTTATCCTCCCCAAAAAACTTTAAATTATCCCAAACAAAAAATAAAGTAAATAAAAGTTATTGCAATCACTACAGGTACAGGTGTGGCTGTGTGGTTGAGGAGTTAGCTTCCCAACCACATGGTTTTAGGTTCAGTCCCAATGCATGGCACCTTGAACAAGTGTCTTCTACTATACCTCAGACCAACCAGAGCCTTGTGAGTGGATTATGTAGATGGAAACTGAAAAAAGCCCATCACATGTATGTATGATTGTGTCTTCTCATCTTGACATTGTATAATAGTTGTAAATAAATGCCACTGTCATACAAACTGTGTTAAACATTCCCAATATTTTGCAAAATCTTTTCTGTCCATGGAAAAACATTACCTTACTTGGACACTGATGGGGGTTAGTGACAAGAAAGGCATCCCAGTATACAAAATGTGCCTCAATAATCTGTCAGGTCCATGCAAGTATGGACAAGTGGACTTTACAACAACATTGATGGTGATGTTAACTCTTAAACACTCAAGGACAGTAATTACTTAGCCAGTAGTGGCTACTTAATTGACCAATAACTACATTTATTGGGTTACCATATGGATTTTCTACCAATTCCTTTTCTGCAATGGAACATAGTCCCTTCCATAATGGCAGTAGAATCTATGATAGGTTTACTTTGAGGTGATTTTGCTTCCAGGCTTGGCATTTCCTCTCAAATCCTCAATAATTTCAGTTGTGAGAACTAGGTCATCAACATACAGGAATTCCTAGACCATTGGTCTAAACACTTTTGATACCAACCTGTCCAAGACTGCATCTAGTTCTATGATACACACTTCGTGTTTTTAAGTGATCTAAGTTAAATTCTTTCATCAAAATTTCATGTTAAGTTCCATAATGGCAAAGTTATTTTGATAAATTTTTCATTATTTTCAAAATTAAAGGAAGCTAAGACAGCGTATTTCAAGAGAAATATGGTTACAAAAGGGTGAAAGTCTCATGTTATGGACTGGAAACATAGGGAGTGGGTAAGAACTGGTAGACAGCAACCTGCAAGCTAGATTTCACACTGATCTTGTTAATTCACACCTGTACATGACTTGCTCGGCTGGAACATGCCATTCAACTAGCCCTGGTTTCTTTAGCAATCACCCAACTACTGAGTATGGGACTTTGCCAAAAGCCTTTTCTGGACCAACAAATGAAAAGCAAAGCGGCATACTCCTAGGTAAGTTCTTCTGAAATTATCTGATTAGGTAGGAAGACAGCATTAGTGGTACCTCATCCTTGCACACACACACACACACACACACACACACACACAGAGAGACTACATCACATCTCTTTACTTTTTCTGTTACATTCATAATATCGTCTGTCAATTTTTATGCCTCAGTAATTTCCTTTCTAATGCATCTCTTTTGTTCACAGTTCACAATCATGCAACTTCATCAGACAGTGTACTATGTGATTTATGTCAATGACTTATGTTACCACCACATAAGTGAGGTATGAATGTATCGGGGAATGTAGGTTATTGAGCTTGTAAGGATCATAAAACAGTGACATTTGAAATTGTGTATTGTGTATGTAAGGATCATAGAAAAATGACATTTGACTGTGGGGCATGACTTATTGGAGAATGTAGTTTATTGAATATGGAAGAAGCATTAAAACAGCAAAATGTGATCCTATTGGATAATGTAGGTTACTGTGTATGGAAGGATCATTAAGACAGCAAGGTGTGTATTGGGTATGTAAGAATCATAAAACAGTGACATAAAATTTTATCATGTAACTTCTCTCATTCCACCACCTGTGTAACAAGGCAGGTATTAGATCTACCAAACCTGTTGAGTGCTGGTGCTACAATAAAAGGAATCCCGTACAGTGTGAAGTGGTTGGTATTAGGAAATGGCACTAAACCATAGAACCATGCCAAAAATATAATGTGTGAGCAGTGTGACCCAGAACCATTTCGAAGGTCCACAACTGTACAAAGGAACTGATTAAAACTGTGATGATTTGTCCGACCCATGTTAACTTGGAAAAGCAAACATGAGATGATGATGACAATAATGATAATGATGTGACAGGGTAAAAGGGTAAAGACCCCCTTCAGTCATGACTGACCATGGGATTGCACCTAGAAAATTCCTCTCCAAGGTACAAGTCTGGGCAAGGTTTTTTATGGAAGACCAGCAGTTGCCCAGGCATACCAGCCTCCCCTCTCCATGTCACTGATGTTATCCAAAGGAAAGGCAAAGGCTGATGTAACTTGGCACTAGTGACATTACAACTCATTTCTACAGCTGAGTCAACTGGAGCAACGTGAAATAAAGTGTCTTGCTTAAGAACACAACACTCAGACTGGTTCAGGAATTGAACTCACTACCTCATGATTGTAAGTCTGATGCTCTAACCTCTGAGCCATGTGCTCACATATTATAATGATACGATAAAACTAAATTAAAGAAATGATTGTTATTGTGAGTATGGTGATTATTAAGGCAGTAAGTTAAAAGAAACAGTGTTGAAAATGTAAAAAATTCTATGTGTTTGTGTGTGTGTGTTGAGCATTAAGACAGTGTGCTATGTTGTGTATATAATGATGATTGAAACGTTAATGTATATTTGTATGTACTGGAAAATGAAGGTTATTCTGTTTTCTGATCAGTGAGGCAGTAAGATAAGGCTATATTTAAGAATGTAGGTAATTATCTAAGGTGATGACATCTGAGACAATGTCATACAAACAGTTACAGAATAAAGGTTACTGTGTGACAGGTTATCAGTTACACACTGTGAGGTATGACTTCATTAACGAATGTATGATGATGATTAAAATACTATAGTATCATTATCCTGGAGAAATTATGCTGTGAGTGAAGAATGTCAAATGTATAAAAGGAATGTCGAGCATTTGAAATTGTTGGAAGCAGTGGCAGTGAAATTGCATGGCCTAGTGGTTAGGGTGTTGCACACTCAATTGCAAGATTATGGTTTCAATTTCTGAACTGGGTGGTGTGTCGTGTTCTTAAGCAAAACACTTCATTTCACACTGCTCCAGTCCAATCAGCTGTAAATGAATAACCCTGCAATGCACTGGTGTTTTGTTCAGGGGGAATGTTGTGAGTTTGGTCGTTTATCGTCATCATTTATTTAATGTCTGTTAGCCATGCTAGCATGGGTTGGATGGTCTGAGAGGAGCTGGCAAACCAGAGGACTATGCTGAACTCTACTATCAACTTTGGGATGGTCTCTATGGCTTATGCTCTTCCTAATGCCAACCTCCTTGATTATGATGAAGATGAGGAGGATGAGGATGAAGGTGTGACAGGAACAGAGCCAGAAAGACAGTGAGTTAAGTGGTGAAGACTGAATTCAAGAAATTGAACTTCATGAAGGAGCTGTTAAAGAACTATGATGAGTGGTGATTCACAGGAAAAGATCCATGCACCAGGGGGAGCATAGTTAAATGGTTGTTGAAATAGCGGTAGTGGTAAAGGATACTATGTATATGGGGGATCTTATGCCCATTATATTCCTGATTGTCTCCATCAATTGGAGAATGTAAGCTACTGTATATGTTATTCTTTGGGGGTTCAGTTGATACCTGTGTATGTGGGTATTTTGAAAATACCTCAAGGAGTGATGACCATGTCCTGTATAGTTACAGGCTGCCCTTTGGCAAGATAAAGCACTCATTCAGGGATATGGCAAAGTTATGTGACTGCAGTATGGTGAACTCAATTGAGCCAACAGTGCTTCTTACATTCATGCTGAGCAGAGGAATCCTAGAAAATCAATGTTCAGGATCACCAAGACCTATCAAGATATTATCTGAAATGCCTCCATGGTTGTGTAATCAGCTAATGAAAGATTCACTATGACTCAAGCTCCCAATTAAAATTCAAAATAGAATTGGACAGCGACAAAGAATCATGGGAATCTGTGAAAGTAGAGAAAAAAAATGTTGATACCAGCAACAACCATACTTGACTGACCTCCAGAAGGATGAAAGGTAAAACTGACCTTGATAGAATTCAAATTCAGAACATAAAAAGCAGGAAGAAATACTGTGAAGAATTTTGTTCAACTGCAGTAATGGTTCTGCTGGCTCACCATCTAAATAAATGATGGTTTCAAATTTGGCATAAGGACAGCAATTTTAGGGGAAGGGGATAAGTTTATTACATCAGTCTCAATGTTCAATTGGTACATATTTTATTGACCCCAGACAGATGAAAAGCAAAGCTGACCTTGGTAAGATTTGAATGGAAAATATAAGAGACGGAAGAAATGCTGTTAAGCATTTTGCCAGCATGTTAACAATTCTACCAGCTTGCTACCATAATAAATGACAATGATAATTCCTTCATTTAATAATAATTGTTTCTAATTTAGAAATAAGGCCAACAAATTTGAGGGGAGGGGCTTAGTCAACACCACTGGTCCCAGTACTTGACTGGCACTTTAATTTATCAAACCATAAAAGGATGAAAGGCACAGTTAACCTCAACTGAATTTGAACTTGTAAAGAACAGGAAGTAATACAGAAAAGCATTTTTTCTAATGTTCTGATGATTCTGCCAATCTGGAATTTAAAGGTTGAGCATTGTAACGATTTAGAATTCAAAACAAAAGTTTGCAATTTCAAACTGAGGAAGCGTTAACTTACCTTAACTACACTAATGGGTTTCCTTGAAAGATGATATGATGAATAGCATAAAAAAGTAGATACCATAATGAAGAGTTTATATCTGCAAAGAACAACATTATCATTAGATTTTGGTTTATAATGTGAGTGTGTGTTTGTATATCTATAATTATATATGAAAATCGTGATTATAAGATGACAGTTCTTTTAGAGAGACACCTGATAAAATTTCATCTTTTAATCATCTTCAGTTGGTTGTTAATTCTTTTTTAACAAATTAGATATTAGGATTTCCTTACCGTCTGGTTTATGTGTTACAGTTTTGCCCCTGCAACCTCCACCCTCTATCTTTTCTTCATTCCATTCGCTCTAATAAAAGACTGGAGATGGCAACGGAACTTCTATGTAATTTCTTTGCCAACTCAATGTATCAGCCAAAATTCACACAACAAACTACCATGTGGTCCCTTAAAATAGGGAGCACATGTTTTAAATATTAAATCTCAGAACAAGATACCTCAATTCAGACAGTCCCAGCAAGAAATACAGACAGCTCCAGCTACTTTGTTCAATCAGCTAACCCCATATGCATAACTTGCAAAAATTATTTAACATCAAACAACTTACTTGTTTTTTCAAATGTAATACTTTACTCCCAAAAGTAGTATTGAGATTGCTAACCTCTTATTCACAGTTTCATTTCAAACAGAACTATAGCGATGAAATATTCAAAATTGAATGCTAAAAAATATTTCAGATCAAATATTTTAAATGTACAAATATAATATGGGTTAAATGGTTTCATTTGATCATAGTTCGTAGTAATACTTTCCTTAAACTTAGGATTAACATATCTCGATTTTAAAGGGAGTAGAACTTTGTTGAAAGACAGTTGGTTACATTGAACTAGTTGTGCAACTTGCATGATGACTTAACCAAATTTAAGGTTTCACAACTAGGAAGACTATCCAGACAGAATATCAGCTTTAACCCTTTTGATACCATCTCATCTGAAATAGCCCATAGTTTGAACTTTAAAGAGGCCGAATAGTTTGGCTGATTTAAATACTAAAGGGTTAATATAAGCAAGGAATTTGGTAGGGGGAAATCAATAAACAGGTCTGTATTTTGAAAGAGAATAATGATTTTTAATTCAAACAATTTTGCTGATATAGATTTTTTTCAAACAAAGGGACAGGTGTGCATATCATTAAAAATAAAAATAATCTGTCCTCTCTGGTTGCTAGCTGTTCTCATTTGCCTAACATTAATATTTTACATATATATTTGATAAAGATATCAATAAGGTGTAATTCTGTCATTTTGTGCCATTTCTTGAAAGGGGGGAAATTATGTCTATAATTTGAAGAGGTCCTCCTAAAAAGAACAAAATATAAATGGAATAAGACTTAAAATTTCATATCACATTATATTTTGTGAGCAAAAGGCCAAGCAGAAAAAAAATTTCCAGTAGAGAGTTTTAATGTGAGTTGTCAGTAATGAAATGATGGGAGAAAGGGAGATGTTTATGATTATGTTGATCTACAGTGAATAAATAAAAATAAAGATAGTTTTCATCAACAGCCAATTAGTGGGAAAAAAAACTCTTCAGTTTGAACATGTGTAAGAAATTACAATGGACACTGTTTGTAGAATTAACCTTTCTATAACCATATTTCTAATAAATTATATGGTTCACGTATTTCATTATTTACATGATTTACATTTGACAGATATTTGTCCTCATCTTGTTTGTTGTTAACACGTTTCAGCTGATATACTCTCCATCCTTCATCAGGTGTCTTGGGGAAATTTTGAACCTGGTTTCTCATTCCTAAGGTATTTTTCAATGTTATTATTATTCAGGTCACTGCCTGGAATCGAACTCAGAATCTTGAGGTTAGTAGCCCATGCTCTTAACCACTATGCTATATGTCTGGGCATATGGTGTAGTGGTTAAGATTCCAAGTTTGATACCAGGCAATGGTCTGAATAATAGTAATAATAATAAAAATAACATTGAAAAATACCTTAGGAATGAGAACCCAGGTTCGAAATTTCCCCAAGGCACCTGATGAAGGCTGTAGAGTATATCAGCCAAAACGTTGTGTTAACAACAAACAAGATGAGGGCAAATATCCGTCTAATGTAAATAATGTACATAATTCCTCATCTCTCAAATATAGAACTGTATCACATATTTCAATTGTTTTTTTTTAATGGCCTAAAATTTAAATATATTTTATAAAACAACAAACTTTTTTTTTATTTAGTTAAATGGTTCTCAACTGGAATTCATATGACTCCTGGTGGTCCATGTAAGACTTTTGGAGGTTCATGCAAGTAAAATAGTAAATTGAGGATCCACAGTAAGGGTCCATGAAAATATTTTGCTTTAGATGTATTTATTGCAAGAAACAGCTAAGTTTCTTTCTCTAACGCTTTACGTAGTTCAACCTATACAAGGTAATGTGTGAAAAACAAAATAGGAAATTTTGTAAGAAGCTTCTATAAAACTAGTTTTTAAACATCAAATGACTATGGAGGTCCACCAGAACAGAATAGTAATCAAAGGGGTCCACAGGCAAAAAATGGTTGAGAACCACTGATTTAGTTGGTGATTGTAACATTTAATAAACGTTTTTTTAAATGAAATTTTCATTAAAGGTTTTAATTAACATATAGCACTTTAAGATGTGAGGTTTTATGTGCTAAAACCAGAAGTGGTGTCAGACAAGTTAGTATTAAAGGGGCTGATATAAATCCTAGGAAATATATTATTCTTCATTTGTTCTGATAATTCTCATATTTGAAATTAAGTTTACCTCTTTTAAAAACTATCACAGTTTTTCTGTAGCTCTGGTTAAACAAATATTCAAATTTAAACAGCTATTTGTATGCTTAACTCTTTTGTTAGCATATTTCTGTAAAACAAGAAGGTTTTTCTTTCTTTGAAAATAATGAAGGATTTAGTAAATAACTGCTATTATTAAGCTGGTGTTTGGAACATACCTGGGCTTTACTCTCATTCAACACAACAGCTGAAGGTTGGCAGAAGCCTCATAGCTGGCCTTGAACCAGATGGCTGGACATGATTGGGGAAGACCTCCAGAGGCTGAACATCACTTTGGAGGATACAGAGGGGCTGGCACAGGAGTGTCAGTGATGGAGAGCATTGATGGACCTGGTCGGCTCTATGCATGATGATGTCTCTGGGACCACTAACCTGAGATGACTTAAGCCCCATCAAGGAAGAGCAAGCAGCAGCATCAGAATATTGAGGTTTTATATAGGTAGCTGATGGTCCAGCACTTTCTTTAATCTGGATAAATTATAGGGAAACTTGAAATTCTTGTGACTGCCAGTCTAGTTCAGTGTGCACCCAAATGTGGCACTATGTGTACTCTGTGTTTACATGCATTATTTACATTGTACTAGTTAGTGGCAGCATTTGTTACTTTTAAGAGTTCCTCTGCTTATTTAACTTAAAGTTACCCAAAGCTATGGCTACTACAAGTAAGAGAAATGAGAGCATCTGTGGTTGTGTCAGATGTAAACTACAAATGTTTAAAGAAGAATGTGCAAAACAAAAAAAAAAGCTCTTAATTCAGGAACCACAGAGCAAGATATCAAGAGTTGAAGAATTTAAATTACAGACCTCACTAGTGTTGATGTCATGAAAAGAAGGCACCCAGCACACGGTGAAAAGTGACTGGCATTCAGAAAGGCACCTAGCCATCAAAGCTGTACCTAAGCTGACATTGGAACTCGATGTAGTCCTAGGGTTGTGGGATCCTGTCAAACTGTTCAGCCCATGTCAGCATCAAGACAAGCATTAAATAATGATGATGATGATGATGTATCTAAATGAACAGATACAGAAATAACATTCTCTCATCTCTGACAACCTGTAGCTCACTTATATATGTTATTAATAACAAAGCAGATAAAGTGAGATTTTCTTACAGTTTTAATAGATTTAAATCCCAGTACAAAGTCTTTATCAAGCCATAGACTTCAAAAATATTTCAGTTTTTCCATTAAAAACAGTTTCAGCTGCTTAAGGTTTGTAACACACATTATACACACACACACTCTCACATATGGCACCTTGATGTACACCACAGCAAAATTATTAATGCTTCCCCCACCCAACTGAAGAGGTTTTTGTCTTGAAGAGCCCTCATGCTGGTCCATGTAAAAAATACCTGTGCTGGTGCCTTGTGAAAAGGCACCCAACATACTCAGTAAAGTAGTTGGCATTAGGAATGACATCCAGCCATGGAAACCAAACCAAATCAGGCTGGAACTTGGTATAGCTCTCCAGCTTGTCAGCTCTGGTTAAACTGTCCAACCCACACTAGCATGGAAAGTGGACGTTAAATGATGATGAAGATATAAATAGATATACATATATATCATCATCATCATTTAATGTCTGTTTTCCATGCTGACATGGGTTGGATGGTTTGATGGGGCCTGGCGAAGCAGAAGACTGCACCAGGCTTCACTGTCTGTCTTGGCAGGGTTTTTATGGTTGAATGTCCTTCCTAACATCAACCACATTACATATATATGCATATATAAATACACACACACACACATATGAATGAGCAGCAGAGATAGAGTAGGGTTAAGCACATCTAATGAATTTGTTTGAAATATTCCTGATGAATAAATAAGTATGAAGAGGTGGTTTTTACGTCGACTGGATTACTACATTAAATGTGTAGTTTAAGTTCAGGAAAATGAGCAGTAAAACCAAGTAAAAATGGTGTGGTTGAATTTAGAGACATGATTTTATTGTAGTCAAAATAGTGGCAGAGGAAGAACAGAGATCAATAATAGTTCAAAGAAGTGAAAATACATTCACAAGGAAAGGCTTCTGTATGTTGACTATGACTTTAATAGTGAGCACTATTAACAACAAATACAAGTGAAATAATGTCACTAAAAAAGAAGAGCAAAGAGTAAAGGAAATAAATCAATAATAATAATAATCCTTTCTACTATAGGCACAAGGCCTGAAATTCTGCGGGAGGGGACTAGTTGATTACATTGACCCCAGTGTTTGACTGGTACTTATTTTATTGATCTCAAAGGGATGAAAGACAAAATTAACCTCACCGAAATTTGAACTCAGAACGTTGTGATGTGCGAAATACCACTAAGCATTTTGCCCGGTGTGCTAACAATTCTGTCAGCTCGCTACCTTAATAATAATAATGATGATGATGATGATTTCATTTATTTGCTACCAGGGTGAAGGATGAGGGGACAATACAATGACAGAAATAAAGTGTGGGGGTTTACATATAATGAAATAAGATAATTATATATATAAAAAAAAGAGAAATGTAAGAATAATGGAAAGAGAAGGACTTATACAGAGGTTTAAAAAAAGGGGGAGGGGATGATAGAGATGTAGCCCTAATAATAATACTAATGCAGTACTAGACAGTGACTCTCATGGGTTCTTAAATGATGGGAAGTGTTAACATGTACATGTTTTGTCTTGGTGTGAAAGATGGGCTATAGCAAATATTCTGCTTAATACCACAGATTTGCTAATCAGTTGCTTGACCATAACCAGTTAAGTATGTCCCTTGGTGGCTGATGATATGCACATCTCTAATCATGAACAAGAGTAGTTGGGGAGTATCATAACCATGCACTGAAAGAAATTCTTTGGAGTTTGAATAATTCATTTCTGGAAATATGGGTGTTTTGTTCATCATCCTTAAATATCCCTTATTCAGGGATTTGAGCAGGATGGGCTACTTGTCCTGAATAAAATTCTAACTGGGTTCCACCTGTAAGGTCATGTGCTGTTTATCTTGATATGAAATCACCATGTTGTGCATATATGGTTGTGATGCATGTACTTGGTGTACTCTTATCAGACATGTAGTCATGATGGGCTTCATACACTTGTAACCTAGTGTCACTTTAATTGTTTGTACTTCTCCCTCAACTCAACAATAACAATAATTTCTAATTTTGGCACAAAGTCAGTGATCTTTCAAGAATGTGGTTAGTTGATTATCTCAACCACAGTGATCAACTGGTACTAATAATCAATAACATTTGTTGCAAGCAAAATTTCACACTATAAGGCCCCAAAAATGTAACCTTTTTAGATGGATAGGTTGTGGAGCCATCTAATGTGACTACTCAGAAGGCTATAATATCATTTGACAGGAACATGGTATAAAGAAATACATGGAACAAAGTGGTAACTTTAAATATCTTTAATGTGGCCACACACACACACACACACACACACATATATATATATATATATATGTATATATATATATATATAAGCTGAATGATAAGTGGAGATGGTTTGATGCGTGGAGGCCATGGTCTTCTCCTGTGCATTGCTTCCTATCTACTCACTGGCGTGTGGTGTGAGAGAGAGACTAGATCACGTTTTTACTGTCTGACATCTTGGCAAGAAAAAAGAAAAGAGATGAATCTCTGAACCTTAATGTTCCTTAATGCTCTCTATGTGCCAGTTTGTTTAAACCCGCCGTCAAGGGAGGTAACTGCACCTACACCTTAATCTATTTCAGAATAAATTTAAAAAAGCTTGTATTAATTAGATTTATAATCAATACAGTTTCAGAATGTAGAGGTATGTTACTAAATACTGCAAGTATTTACATCATCACAACCAGTTCTGTGTATACACTGTCCTTTTAATAATAATAATAACTATTATTATTCTTTCTAATTCTGACACAAGGCGAGCAATTTTAGAGAGAAGGAATTATTCAGTTACACCAGCCCTAGTGTTTTTGATTGGTGATTGGAGCTTTATTTTATTGCTCCTGAAAACATGAAAGACAAAGTTGATCTTGGAGGGATTTGAACGCAAAACATAAAGAGTTGGAAAAAATGCAACCAAGCTTTTTCTCCTATATGCTAACAATTCAGACAGCTCACTGTCTTAATAATAGTAATAATCCCTTCTACTCTAGGCACAAGGCCTGAAATTTTGGGGTAGGGGGCTAGTGGATTACATCGACCCCAATGTGTAACTGGTAATTATTTCATCAACCCTGAAAAAATGAAAGGTAAAGATGACCTTGGCAGAATTTGAACTCAGAATGTAAGGATGGATGAAATGCCACTAAGCATTTTGCCTGGCATGCTAATGATTCTGCCAGCTTGTCACCTTAAATAATAATAATAATATAACAATATTTTCTTTATTAACCACAACGGGTTCACAAAAAACGTTGGAGATAGTACACGACAATATAATGTGTGGTTACATAAAAGGCATGTAAAAAGTTTATAAAGAAAAACAGTAGCAATATAAAATAATGATAATGAATAATTCTTCAAAAGAGGGAAACTTTCTAGGGTTGCTTATGAAGACCCTACAAAAATCATGGTTGCCTTGATCACTAGGACAAGTGCCTTCTCCACATTGCCCTTCTTCAACTCACAAGTGCATGCTTAGAGTAGACTTGTTTACTTGGACTATTCTTGCAACATTCACCCACCTTTTAAGAAGATTGCTGGGAGGTAGCACTTCCCTCTCCACCCCACTTTTCCTTTCCAAGTGAAACTTGAAAAAGTTGATGACATCTAGGCCAAAAAGGAAAGCATCTGTCTTCAGTCCTTTCAATGTGGTCCATCACACAACCGCTTTCACTAAGGCTATCAAGCAAAAAAAAGACAGCCTGCCCATCTCAGCCAAAGGAAGGTGGTGGAACTATTTTCACAATGGACTTAACATGATAGCTAGATCTGTCCTACAAGTGACAGCAAGCATTTGACATAAACCCACAAGTCAGAAATGCATGGGAACTGGACAAGAGTGTGCAGAACAGCTTAATAATAATAAAACTGCTCTTTTGGGGACAGCAAAGATTTTGAGATTGGCACTTGGGTGTTAAGTATCTTCCATGATACTTAACATCTCGCTACCAAGTCTTATAATTTGTGGAAAAAGACCCTGAGAGACCTTTGAAAAGAGCTCGCTGTTTGCTCTCAAGGAATTAACAACAGCAAGTAAGGTCGAGAGCTCTAAGAAATAAAAATTAATGATGATGATAATAATAATAATAATAATCCTTTCTACTTTAGGCACAAAGCCTGAAATTTTGAGTGAGAGGGCTAGTCAATTATATTGACCCCAGTGTGTAACTAGCACTTATTTCATTGACCCTGAAAGGATGAAAAGTAAAGTCAACCTTGGTGGAATTTGAACTCAGAATGTAAAGATGAATGAAATGCCATTAAGCATTTTGCCCAGCATGCTAACGATTCTGCCAGCTTGCCACCTTAATAATAATAATAATAATAATAATGGGAAGCAATAGGAATAGAGGAGCTAAGGTGTGTCCTTAGGAAGGCTCATAAATGGAAAACCCCAGGACTGGATCGGATCCCTAACTTCTGGCTGAATTGTTTGACAGAGGTACACGAAGATCTCGCTGCATCTCTGTCTGATGTCATTCAGAACCCAGAGCAAATACCTGCTTGGCTGACTGAAGGAACCACCTACCTATTACCTAAAACCGAAGACACAAAAAACCCAAAGAATTACTGGCCAATAACATGTCTCAACACCACCTACAAAATCCTCACATCCATAATATCGGAGAGAATGTACGCTTTCCTTGAACAAAACTCTATCCTTCCACAAGCTCAAAAAGGTTGTAAAAGAAACTCTTATGGGTGCAAAGACCAATTGCTCATAAACAGAATGATTGCAGAGAATTGCCGGAGCAAAAACAAAAACCTGAGTATGGCATGGATAGACTACAGGAAAGCGTATGACAGTGTCCCACATAAATGGATACTCAAGGCCCTTGAGATATACAAGATCTCTCCTGTCGTCTCAAAATTCTTAGAGAATAGCATGACCATGTGGAACACACATCTCTTTCTAAGCCATAGTAATGGAATGAGCCAGTCCAACAGCATCAACATCAAACGAGGCATCTTTCAAGGTGACTCCCTCTCTCCATTACTTTTTTGCATGGCACTGATCCCACTCTCAAACAAATTGGATAGTACCAGATATGGGTACAAAGTTTTTAGTAAGTCAATAAACCACCTTTTCTATATGGACGACCTAAAGTTGTTTGCCAGGAATGACCAAGAGCTAGAAGGGCTGCTAACAACTGTTAAAGAGTTTAGCAATGATATCGGAATGGATTTTGGCCTTGATAAGTGTGCTAAAGCAACTTTTGTAAGAGGCAAGCTCAGGCAAACAGCTTCTGTTAAATTAGATATTGACACTACCATCAAGGAACTTGACCCACAAGAAAGTTACAAATACCTAGGAATCAACGAAGGAGATGGTATACATCATGCTACTATGAAGGAAAAAATAAGAAAGGAATACTATAGGAGAATAAGGCTTGTACTGAAGACTGAACTCAACTCCAAAAATTGCATTGAGGCCATTAACACCCTGGCACTTCCAGTAGTCCAGTACAGTTTTAACATCATTAACTGGAACCTTACGGAACTCCAACGCTTGGACAGGAAGACAAGAAAATTACTGACATCCAAGAGCATGCACCACCCTAAGCATGTAGACTGCCTGTACCTACCTAGAAGCAGCAGGGGGAGAGGAATGATGCAATTAGAGCTGTGCTATAAGACCTCTACTGTAGAAATGAACAGGTACCTATCTAGTACAAAGGACTGGATGCTGCGACTTGTGTGCGAACACAAAAGCAGCAAAAAGCTGCATTCTATTGTCAAGGAAGCTTATAAGTTCGAAAGGGAACTAGACATTAACCTTGAATCAGATAAAGAGCCGGAAACCACTGCTACCAAGCAAGCAAAGCGAATCAAGCAGACTGCAAAAAAGAACGGGCAGAATCAAATTGAGAGGCGGTGGAGCCAGAAGCCCCTGCATGGACAATATATTCTCCGAAGCCAAAATGCTGATGTAGACCAAGCAACAACCCATCAGTGGCTGAAGAGTTCTGGATTGAAAGCAGAGACTGAAGGCTTCATACTGGCAGCACAAGATCAAAGCTTGTTTACCAGAAATTACCAGGCTAACGTTCTCCGAAACGGTACTGACCCTAAATGCAGATTCTGCGACACATTTGACGAAACAATAGACCATCTCGTTTCGGGATGTCCTGTGCTGACACCAAACGAATACAAAAATCGCCACGATAGGGTAGGACAGTATATACATTGGAAGATATGTAAACACTACAAATTCGGCACTCCTGCTAACTGGTATGAACACCATCCTCAGCCAGTTGTTGAAGGTAAAAATGTCACCATCCTCTGGAATTTTCCAGTCAACACTGACAGAACGATCAAGGCTAATCGACCAGACATAATTGTTAAAGACAGGGAAGAAAATACCTGCAGACTAATAGAGGTAAGCGTCCCCATTGATAAAAATGTATCTGTAAAGGAATTTGACAAACTTAGTAAATATAAGGACCTGGAAATCGAAATACAAAAGATGTGGAATCTTAAAACAAAAACTGTTCCTGTTATTGTAGGTGACCTAGGTATGATAAAAAAGGGATATCAGAAACACCTAGACAATATCCCTGGAGAACCATGTCTCAAGGAAATCCAGAAGATTGTGCTAACAAGTACTGCCCACATCCTTAGAAAAACCCTATCAATGTAAATGTTTGTGTTTGTATTACATGGAGATGTTTCTCTACTTCCCCTCCCCAAGCTTTCAGCTATATTTCAACAACTCTTAACCTTCACTTGCCCTAGGGCGCTGGGTGTGCCCCGGCAAGTGATTGCATCAAACATGCAGATTAAAAGTAAATGACAATAATAATAATAATAATTAAAAAACAAAAAAACCATGTTCTGGAAATTAGCTATAAACTGCTTCAACAATTGTTGATTTAAGCAATGACAGTGGATGATTGTTGATTTAGGCTATGATAAATAATATCACATTGTATTACAGAGCTGGAATGAATAATTGTTTATTTAGTTCTTTTAGTAATTGTGATGGTTTAATCCGGGAAGAGATAGAAGTGCCTACCATCTTTGAAAGCCCTCCAAAACTCAAGAGATCTAAACAGTTGATGTTTAGCTTGGTCATATAGGAAGTCAATGTTTGAAGGAAAAACACCTGGTGGTGGTGGTGGTAGGGGGAAGAAAATTCTTGGGTTGATACCCTGATGAAGAAGGATCTATGTACAGTATTTAGTGTAGGGCCTGATGTAAAGACACAGAGCAGAGTGCAAATAAGAAGAGTGTTGGGTGGTGAATGTGACATGCAACCAGCTAGTTTAGAGTGTCATAGTGATAAATTAGGCAGAATGAGAAGTCATCATAGGCCACAAGTTGTAGTCTTATAGTAAATTTTTACCAGCCAGTTGGATGGCATTCCTTTAGATGTAGGTTATGTCGGTGCAGTATTTTTTTGCAGGTTTAACTTGAGCTTTGTAAGAGAATCAACAGGGGAATGGAGTTAAAGTATTTTCCAACCCTGAATAGGAAGGCTAATTTAGCGCTAGTATCATGAAGAAATGAATACAAAAGACTTTGTAAAGTGGCTGGTATTAAGAAGGGAATCTTGCCAAAACAGAATCTGCATAATGAGACATGATCTTCCCAAACCATCCAGGAGGGCAGTAAACCAGAATAACTGACTAAGGCCATGATATATCTGTTCAATCCATGCTGTTATGGAAAGGGGAACATAAAATGATGGTGGTGGTGATGTGTGTTGCTAAAGATTAGAGAAAGTGAGGGAGATTGTTTCCTTGATATAAACAGTAATTTTGTCATTGTGCTATAGAAGAAGACAAGATCATGTCACACCCACACTGGAGAGTCTTTGCTGTTGTCTGCAGGGCCAGTGTTAGAAAATTCAGTGCTCTAGGCTAGTGTATTCCTTTCTCTCAATCATGACTATTTATTAAATACAGCTAGGAGCAGTAGCTTATTAATATATAGTGTACAATAGGGTGGCGAGCTGGCAGAATCATCAGCATGCCAGGTGAAATGCTTAGTGGTATTTTGTCTGCCGCTACGTTCTGAGTTCAAATTCCGCCGAGGTCGACTTATCCATTTAGGGTCGATTAAATAAGTACCAGTTATGCACTGGGTCGATATAACCAACTTAATCCGTTTGTCTGTCCTTGTTTGTGCTCTCTGTGTTGTGGTAAAGAAATAGGTATTTTGTCTGCTGTTACGTCCTGAGTTCAAATTCTGCCGAGGTCGACTTTGCCTTTCATCCTTTCAGGGTCGATTAAATAAGTACCAGTTACACACTGGGTTTGATGTAATGGACTTAATCCCTTTGTCTGGCCTTGTTTGCCCCCTCTATGTTTAGGCCCCTGTGGGCAATAAAGAAATATAGTGTACAATAGTTTGGCTGGTGATTTAAACTATAACCTACTTTTAGATGAAATAACCACATTTTATGATTAAAGTATATCAATGTAGAGTAACATGCTTTTCTTAAAATGGCAACATGTGTTAACACAAATTATTTTACAGGCAGAATACTGATTTCAAAGTTTGGCACAAGGTCAGTAATTTCTGGGAAGAAGTAAAGTTGATTGCATAGACCCTGGTGGAACTTGAACTCAGAATGTGAGGACTGATGAAATGTTGGTAAGCATTCTGCTTGGTGTGCTAACGATTCTGCTAGCTCGCTGCCTTTTACAGGCAGAATATTAACCCAAACTCTTCACCCTTACTAATCATAAATCCTGACCATTAACCCCTCTAATTCCTGAGCCAAAAATACTTACTTTAATGTTCTAATAAATTTTTTCATATGTCAGTAAAATAAAACAAAGTGGTGAGTAACATGTCTCAATGCTAGCATAACCAACGTATCCTCATTCTATCTCGACCTGCTAGAAATAGTAACAAAATCTTTCTTGAGTCTCACTATACATCTTAAAAATAGGAGGAGGTATATGTATCTGGGATAATACAGTTTTGAATATATTATACTTTAAACAAAGATGGGATGATTGTGGTTTGAACACCTTTGATCATAGGTTTGTCCAATCAGGAGTGTCATGTGGTTAAACACCACCACCACCAACAGCCATTCTGCATCTGACTTCTCATCTACATAAAAGTTTTAATGGGAACAGATCACTAATAAGCAGACAAGTGTCACGGGCCAATGAGAGAGCCTCTATGTAGTCATTTGAGCAACCAAATATCTCTCAAACCACTCTAGCATCTTAAAGAGCAATACAATGAGCAACATAGTCCCTTAGATACAGAGGAAATGGTCATGATTGGAATGTCCTTGAACAGAGCTGATCTGGGGGCTAAATGACAACATAGAGACATTTTATACATCACTGAACAAAGGTATATAGTTAGACAGGCATGGTTGTGTGGTTAAGAAACTTGCTTAGTAACTATGTAGTTTGGGGTTCATTTCCACATCTTGGGCAAATGAAATCTACTATAGTCCCTAGCCGAATAATGTATTGTAAGTGAATTTAGAAGACAGAAACTGTGTGGAAGCTATATATATATATATATATATATATATATATATATATATAGCAGGAAATGTATCAGGACATGAAATGTAAAAGCCGGACTGGACTATTTTATGCGCAACTCCATTGTCTCCCGAAACAAAAAGGATGCCAACCAACAACAATATATATATATATATATTATATATATATATATATATATATGTATATATATATATACCGATGAGTGTGTGTGTCTTTGTGTCAGTGGTTGTCTTCCCAACTTCACTGCCTGACAACCGGTGTTGGTTTATGTGACATAGTGGTTCGGTAAAAAAAAAAAACGTATAGTACCAGACTTAAAAATCAATGTTAAGGTCGCTCTTTTCGACTAAAACTTTTTAAGTCAGTGCTTCAGTATGGCCACACTCCAATGGCTGAAACAAAGTAAAATATATGTTGTGGTAGAGACATATAAGCCACGTAATGAGTTTCATAGCAGTTTGTTTTTTCAACAGATGTCACGAATATCCATGTAACATTAATCAATAATAGAAAAAAAACACAGTTAAAAAAAGAGAGAGAGAGAGATAAAGAAAGACGTTGAGAAATACAATGAAGAGAGTTTTACATACGAAAATATGTAAGATTTGTATGTAAACAACGTTCTCAATGTAAATGAATAAACAACGTCCCCATATTTGAAGATGGGTCGCAGTTGGATTTTAATCGACTCACTTCTTGACTAATAATTACCTTATATACCCTGCCACGTTGATCACATGGGTTCTAGGAGTGCCTGGGAAAGTGAAAGACGCAACCCCTTCCTTCAGACTAAACTATTACAATACAACACACATAGGAAGACGTCACATACGAGGGGCGTTCAATAAGTAATGCCCCTGACCCACTTGCAGTTGTTTGATCTAGCTGAAATTTTGCATGTGCACTTATTTATACCTCTATAGATTAAGTGGCGAATCACAGCTCTGAACTAATTGTGGTTTCTGATTTACAGGTGTTTGAACTGAGTCAAGTGTGA
>NC_043001.1:73692271-73834771 GCF_006345805.1 Octopus sinensis
CGGTTGTATAACTTGTTGTCTTACTCATCATAAGTTAATTCTCTCAACCTTCCTCTGTCATTTTAACTTCACATTACCAACAAATGGAAATACGAGTGTATCGACGGCGCCACTTTTCTCACATCTGAAGATACTGGACAACACGAAAAGATGTCCTTGCCCGAGAGGTAAATTTTTAAAAATCTAAACAAACAGAAAAAAGGGATATCCATCTATTTTTTCTCTGCCATTATTCATTGTTCCAGTGTTTATATCTATCTATCTATCTATCTATCTATCTATCTATCTATTCCTCTCTCTCTCTCTCTATCTATCTATCTACATTCTTACCTGCTTTTCTCCTTCATATAAACACACACACACTCTTTTCTAATTCTATATTCCACTTTGCTTCTCTGTATACATCTCCCTGCATTCCTCCCTGTCTCATCTACCTATCTATCCACACATACATATTCATACACACACACATAAACACACTCAGACACTCACACACATTCGCCTCAGTCTATCTACATCTCTGTCATTTCCTCTTCGTCTAACTCTGCCGCATATTTCTGACATACATCACAAACATCTCTGCAAATATGCCCTCTTTATTCACATAGACACACAATTTATTATTTTAGCCTACCATCGTCTCTTATTCATCCACTTTGAGTTTATGTTTGTTCTTGCTAATTCTTCTTATCTTGTTGCCAAATGTTTCCAACGGAAATCGCCGATTCTACTTCATGTTCCTCCCTCACACTTTTCACAACTTTCTTCCACACACGTATACAATCATACACTCATTTTCTTGTTGTATGTGTGTGATTCTGGTGTGTGTGCGAGGTGAATTTGAGTTGATCATTCTCTCTTTCTTTTTCAATCTCTGAATTCATTGAGATCGAAATGTTTACATTCACACACACACATACACACAATCACACATTGTCTGTATGGTATGTGATATGTGATTTTCGCGTGTGGGAACTGAACTTAGATTGATCGTCCTTTCTTTTCTCTGTCTCTTTCCGAATTCTTTGAGGATATCAATATTTATACATACAGAGACACACACACATCCACTCGTCATGTGTGTAAGTTTAGTGTCAGGGCGTGAATTTGGGTTGGTATCCTCTCTCTCTCTTTCTGAATTCATAGATGACATCAAAATATTTACACACACGCACACACATTGGTTTTATACCCTCAATGTAATCATACTAAATTCTGTTTATCCTTATCCACTATCCCCCCACCATTTCAGGTGTTTCTTTACAAAGCGAACCAAGGGAATGAATTTAGAAATCAAAGACAAGCATCCATTTTAGGACCGTTGTTATTACTAAAATCTATTTCTCTAGAGAGTCTTGAAGGAAGTGATGATGAATTTAGAAAGAATATTAACGTATCGCACACATCTTGAATTACTCTTTTTAACTTTTTAAACACTCTTCCATCTTTTCTCTTCGCGAATTCTCCCGTGGAAATATCAGGTGTATTTTCGATTGCCATCCCACTAGGATGGGCGAAATCTGCACAACCAACAAACGGTTGTGTGAATTTTGGGTGTTCAACTTAGCTGCCATGAAGTTCTTACTAACGGCTTCTAGTCTAATGTCTGGATATGTGTATGCATGTCATATTTATGTATTTATGTGTGCTTATTCATATATGTGCGGGTGTGTATGTACTTTACGTATGTTATATATACGTGTGTGTATATATTAATGTCTGTTGTTTTATGTCGAGTTCTTTATAACAAAAAGAGAAAAGAACAATTTGATATTAACGATTTATTCAAAACTTTAGTAGTGGACATGTTTATTAAACTTTTACAAAGAAAAGATTGACTGCGACTGTGTGTGTGTATGTGTGTGTATATATATATATATATATATATATAATTAAATACACAATTGAAAGAGCTACTAATAGTTTAATGCGATATATATATATATATATACTAGCAGTATCGCCCGGCGTTGCTCGGGTTTGTAAGGGAAATAACTATAAAGCATTTTTAGAGAGTTATAGCCAAAAAATAGCAAAAAAATGGAAAAAAAATGATGGTAAATTTTTTGAGAGTTAAAAAAGGTGGAGTTGCGTCCCCTAGACGGTCTGTGGTTTGGGTTTTTGATTCTCGACCCCATGTCGAATTTATCGATTTTTTTCAGAACTGGGGGAACTTTTCAAAATTTTCGCTGCGTTAGTTTTGAATTATGACATTGGGCTATGTGTGTGTCAAGTTTCATCAGAATCGGTTGAAAGCCGTGGTCAGAGTGAGGGTACGAGAAAACAGACACACAGAAACACACACAGACAAACTGCCGTTTATATATAGAGAGATATATATATATATATATAGTGAGGGAGAGATTTATTATATAAATACATATATGTATGTACGTCTGTTTATACGTATGCATACGGAGTAAACTTCTATATTTTGCATTCTTTATCGGCTTGGCAAAACTCTTCGACAGGGTTCTAAAGTCTGTAATCTCGTGGTCGCTAAGGAAGCTAAGAATAAATGTATAGTTTCTGGAGGTCAGACAAACTATGTCAAGAGGTACAGTTGCTGTCATCAAAGTGAGGATTAGCAGTGAATTCAGCAGCGATGCAGGCATGTCTGAGTCCTCAGACTCAGTCAGTCCTCCGCCCTTTATATATTTTTTGTAGTTCTCTAGGCCATAAAGAGGGGAGTTTGAGAGCGCTGCTGCGTGAACTATATGTTAGTGACCTACTTATAGCAGAATTTGTAGATGGAGAGAAATTTTAGACTTGCAAACAAAATCAAGAATCGTAAGACCTCAAAGTAAACTTAGTAAAGATTATAGTTTTAGTAAATAGGAAAGGTGGCAAGACCCTGCTGCAATCAACGAAATGACTCTGCTTAGTATGTAAAAAAGGAATTGGAAAATGATGCACAGAGGTGTTGTGAAACCACATGAGCCTCGTATGTAGTAGATGCACAAAAGTTGTTTATTAAACACAAAATAAATTCCATGAAATTCTTGGAAAGCTCACTTAGAAGTAGTTGAGAGCTGTTGTTACCTAGGTGACCTAATTTGCAGTGGATGTAGCTGTGTCAAAAGCATAGTAGCCAGAGTGAGAACAGGGTGGACAAACTCAAGGAGCTATTACCTCTGCTGGCCACAAAGTTGTTTTGTCTCCTAATGAGTGGTGCACTACATGATATTTGTCTATGATCTCTGATGCTGCATGGTAGTGTAAAGTGGACACTAAATGCAGAGGGAGTGTAAAGATTGGAAAGGACTGAAGCAAGCATGCTCTCCTAGATGTATAATGTTAGTGTGTATAAACAATAAAGTATAAATGAACTGAGAGAAAAACTGATTATGAGGACTTACATGTAATATGTAAAAAGAGAAGACTGCATCTATGGTCATGAGGTACGTTTGGAGGTTGACTGCTGCATAAGGAAATGCTGATAGCTAAAAGTAGATGGAAGTTGTGAAAGAGGGAGACACAGGAATATATTTTTTCTTTTTTCTTGCTGAATCTCAAGAAAGATGCAAACTCTGCAAAACTGGTGAGATTGATGCTATTAATGTTCTGCTAAAACCTTTACAGGAAAGACTTGAATTGGAAGGACATTCTGGAGGGCTAATGTTCTGGGGAAGAAGGATTGGGATAAGTGGTTAGATATGGGACAAAGTAGTGAAAACTAATTCCAAGATGCTGAGCCTCACCAAAAGGATGAGGATTGGTGATATGTGATGCTGGGAAAGAGCTGCCTACTCATGCAAGCATAGTGAAATAAATGTCAAAATGGCTGTGTGATTAAGAAGTTTGTTTCCCAGCTGTGTTGTTTCAGGTTCAGTCCCACTGCATGGTATCTTGGGCCAATCAAAGTCTGATGAGTGTTATTTGGTAGAAAGAAGCTTGTTGTATAGTAGAAGACATGCTCAAGGTGTCACACAACTTGGGTATGTGTCTTCTAATGTAGCCCTACATGGATCAAAGCTTTTTGGACTTGTTTGACAGAAACTGACACAAGCTCATTGTGAGCGAGTGCATGTGTGTGTTTCCTTGTCTTGACACTACGTGATTGTTGTAAAGGAGCATCTATTTTGTATAAGCACTCATTCATTTCCAATCTTCTGTGAAAACATATCTGACCTTGGGGAAATATTACTTTGGAGACAGGTGAAGGTTGGCAACAGGAAGGGCATCCAACTGTAGAAAATCTGCCTCTGAATTTTGTTTGACCCATGCAAATATAGAAAAGTAGCCATTAAAACATTGATGATAATATATACATGTGTGTATCTGTGTTTGTCCCCTCTTGACAACCTGTGTCCCTGCAACTTAGTGGTTTAGCAAAAGAGATTGATAAAACAAGTACTAGGCTTAAAAGAAATTAAGTTTTAATGATGAGGACGCTGTCATGTATGTGTTTGTGTTTATATATGATGATGATCTCTCCCATCATTTTCAATGTACAAGGGTCTGACAACATGCAATTTCTTTGTCAGTTGAATTTGACATTTGAGATCTGCCAGCAATTTGTAAAGAAGCTTACAGATGCTGCAAGTATGAAGATTATGGGTCAGTGCAGACAGTATGTTTGCAGCCACTTTTTTCCTTTGCCTTGCAGCCCTTAGCTGTTAACATATATGAGCACCAAATAAAACTAAGTCATTGGGGAGAAGTGTGTTTGGAATGGTAGAGGCATACTTACCCTTACTGCTGAAGAAAAAAGAGGTAAGGAAATACTATTATGAAGGGTTGTTGAATGAGTGCAATTCATCGGAAATAGTGGGTCTACCTCATGTTGACCCAACAGAGAGACCAGTGATTCAAGTTAACAGTAGTATGGTAGATAGAGAGGTTAAGGATATGAAGGCAAAGAAAGTTGCTGGTCTATCTGATGTCATTGCTGAGATGTTTCAAATATCTAGTGTTTTATGGTGCTTAAATAGTTAATTTGGTAATACAAGAAGATGTCATATGTCCAGTGACAGGTGCAGTTCACTGTTACAAGGGCAAAAGAGATGCATATAGAAAAGCAGTTATAGAGGCATTGATTGTGAAACTAGGTTATAGAGGTAATGGAAAAAGAGCATTATTGATTAGGAACAAAATTAGCCTAGATGAGATGCAGCTTAACATTATTCCTGGAAAAGATACCACCGGTGATCTTCCTAGTGTGATAACTTTGAAAGTACTTAGCTAAGAGTAAACCAATATACCTAGTATTTATCTACTTTGGGAAGGCATTTGACAAGATACCACACTGTTATCTGCTGGCCACTAAAGAAATTTGGTGTAGTTGAATAGTAGGTGAGGACCATACAAGCTATGTATAAGGGTGCAGTTAGCAAAGTGAAAGACAGTAATGAGTTCAGCAAAGAATTTAGTGTGCAGGTAGGGTTCATCAAGGCTCAGTCCTTAGTCTCACCTGTTCATTATAGTCCTAAAATGGCTGTTTGTGTGACTTATATCCTGATGGTAGTACTATGGGCATGTGATGTGTATAGAGGATAACTGCAACTTAAGGAAGTGCTGAGCACTCTAAGTAAATGTAACATGCAGAGAAGGTGACAAAGGACTGTGTTGATTAGCAATACGTAGTACTGGCAAAGACATAAGCACTCACACATGCTTGGTGAAAATGGGGGAGGTGAGAGTATATAATATATATAAGCATCTAGGTCTTTCACTCATTTGTACAATCTATTGCTCACTTTGGTTGTTTGATACTCTCTCATCTCTCTATTATTGCTTCTCTTGCTCATTACCCAATACCACTAAATGAGACTTAATGGATCTGTCCATATTCATTGATCACCTCTCTATCATCCCTTCCATATCTCACTTCTCCTCTTCTGAATCACAATGCCCAAGTAATGAGGGATTGCATCAGATCTTCTGGTATCTAATACACTCCTTCTTTTACTCCTGCTCGCTACTAGTTAGCACTCTCCTCCTTTCCTCCTTAAGGTAATACCTTTATTGACATCCATCTCTCATTAACCAGTTAACATTACCTGTCTTTGCTGCTAACCTCCATACTTCTGTCATACTTTATTGACATCCGTCACATTCTGTTACCACCACCAATTCCTATAGCTATCCATCAAAAACTCTCTCTTTCTCACCAACGAACATGAAGCTGTGTTAGTGTCTCTCTCCCATCAGGATGCCTAAGTAATGAAAGATTGCATAAAATGTGTTGGTATACTATTCTTCCTCCTCTCACACTCTCTCCTTCCATGTTGTCTACTTCCTGCAATGTGCTTATCCCAAGCAACTGTTGATGTTGCATGCTATTACATCCCTACCCTATTGCCTTGAACTTGCCTTCACCAACTACTTTCCACCCAACAGCTCTTAAGCACTATAGCCTACAACACTTTTGTTTCTTGTTACCCCTGTTGCCTTTCTTATTTTGTCTGAACACCTTCCTTCAGACACGACTGAAATTTGGGTGGCTTTCTTTCTGATCTACACCCAACTTGGATCCTTTGCTTACATTGCAACATAGATCGTGTTGTCCATGTTGCTACCAACTTACATTGAAGTCAACTATTCATTTATGAACTGCATCATTTGCACTTCCAAAAATGTCATTTACTGCTATAAATGCAAACTCCGTTACTTACCATACATAGAGGAACCAGGTTGCCAGTTGCAGCTCTCTTTAGCAAAAACTTGCGGGTCATTTGAAACTACATCAGATCACTTAGGTTTGTAGCCCTCCACTTCACTTGCCTGGTCACTCCCACTTGCACCTTGCATCTAGTCTGGGGGATTATACCACATCATAGTACTCTCATTTCCTGGCTTTGTCATGAACAGCTGTTGATCTTCCACTACAACATATGTACTCTGCTGATATTAACAAGTGACTTGCTTTCCTACTTGCCCCACACATACGCCATACCTCTCCCCCTTTTTTCTACCTGTATGCCAACACAGCATTTACACATACACACCATATCATTTACCTTTTGTATCCTTATATTAACACGCCACCATAGATTCACGCTCTAATCTATGTTACCTTGCATGCATGTCATACACATCCTACATGTTCCCCTTTTGGCTCACATACATACAAAAACATTTTTCACATATATTTACTCCACTCGATCACATACATTCTCTTTGTCTAAGTTTGAAAATGCAATAAGTAGCAATGAGTTACTAATCTCTCTGTAGATTGAATATTTGTACTCTTTTTGTGAGGAAGGTCTGACAGGACTAGAAACTGTTCAAATCAGTCCTACTTTTTTCTGTCCAAGGAATGATCAAAACCTCTTATAACCATTCACAACAAAGCTATAATTATTCTTTACAAAAATGCAGCTAATTTCTGCCAGAGAACAATTTTTATCTTAAGGTTCCAAACAAACAATATCAGATTGTATATGTTCAAATTTAGTTGTTTTTATTCTGAGGTTCCACCAATATTATTTTAAGCCATTGGTCATATGTTCACCTTCGTTCATTGGTTGTTATTTTGTTTTTTCTTACTCTATTGCAGATATCTCTGGCTATCACATCATGCCTTATGGGAAGGTAGTATCTAGAGGATATTCTCTCAAGTTTGTAATGATATGGCTAATGTCTTCAGTATTATTTGCGTAGCTTACCTATTTGTTGTCAGCTGATGTTTTTCTGTCTTTTGTGTAGAAGGTATTTGGTGGGGTTGTCTTGTTTTGGACTGCATGGAGGTAACATTCAAAGTGAGCTGTTATAAACTTGTTGATACTCTATACTAGGCTTTTAGTGTGGTTTATTTCCTCTATGGTCTGTGTTCTTATTTTTTTCATTTCAAGTAGTTGTGCACAACTTTCTCGGTGAACTGGTTTATTTTTTTTTATTTTGTTGTGTTAATTATCATTTTGCCAGTGTTCCTTGGAAAGAGATCTGTGTTATCTTTTATTTCATGTTTTTATTTTTGTGTCAAGGCATAAGCATGGCTGTGTGGTTAAGAAGTTTGCTTCCCAACCACGCAGTTTCTGGTTCAGCCCTAGTGCGTAACACTTTGGGCAAGTGTCTGGGTTGACCAAAGCCTTGTGAGTGAATTTGGTAGACAGAAACTGAAAGAAACTTGTTATATGTATGGATATGTGTGTGTGTGTATATATATATATATATATATATATATATATATATATATATATGAGAGAGAGAGAGGCAGTTATGTGGATAAACAAATTAGATACATCAAATATATTATCCTGGGCATGAAATACAAAATATGTATATATCTATACATGCAAAACGAGAGAATGCAAAAGATGGGGAGTTTCAGATGATGAATTTTTGAGTATAACTATATAGATATTTATAAGTCCAACTTAGATTACTAATGACAAAAAAAAAAGGGTGCGGTGGGGGGGTAGAAGAAAAAGTGTTATAAGTCCAAAAGCAGTTTCTGGGGGCTCAGCAGTCTGTAATAATGTTGATAGATTTAGTTCATCACAACATGTGTCTGTATGGATGCAATTAACATTAGATGTGTGTGTGTGTGTGTTTGTGTCTTATCTTGACATTCCAGGATAGTTGTAAATGAGTATTACTGTCATGCAAGCAGTGTCATTCATTTCCAGTAGTCTGCAGAAAACATGTCTGGCCTTTGGGAAATACTTCTTTGCTTGGAAACAGGTTAGGTTTGGCGAGAGGAGGGGCATCTAGCCATAGAAAATCTGCCTCAATGAATTTTGTCTGCTCCATGTGAGCATGGAAAAGTGAACATCAAACTTGATGATGATTGTAAACTTGATAGTTGTTAGATGAGCTATTTTTCTCTGCTAGAGTTGTTGCTTCAGTGTTATAATACATGTCTTTTCTGGTGTTAATTCAGATTTAAGCCATAACCATCATCCTTTTATGAGAATTATAATCTGTCTACATATCCATTGATGTTGAAATATCCAGTGACACCAAGCAATTAATGAGTTCTTGCATCCATCTTGCTCAGTTTTTGTAGTTACCAATTCAGAAGACCAAAAAAATAGGTGTCATGAATGGTACCAGATGAGGTATTAATTTCCTTTTCCCCTACTTGTCAATGGCTCCATCATTCTCAATGTTCTCATCTAGTTCAGGATACTTGTGATTTTAGATGGCTGTATTGTCATACTATTCATGTTTTATTTTATTGTATTTTATTTTTTTATATGATACAAGTTTTCTTTATCTAGTCACCAAAAATGCATATTTTAGACTCACTAAATTTCATATTAATTCTTCTTTCCTATTGAATTATGAAATCCAATTGTTTTGTTTGTTGTGTCTAATATTTGGCTCATACATCTTCAGGTCATCTCCATAAGAAAGGTAAGAAATGTTTCTGCACTCAGGCTATCAATTTCTATGAACACCATGTTTTATGAGCAGGTATGATAACAGATTTAATGAGTAGAGTGATAAGCTACTGCTCTGCTGGATACCATTTTATGATTTTGTATAAATGTCAGATTTTATTGCTTTGTTTTCACCTTTGATAAGTGGCGTGCCAAGTTCTTGGTCGAATAGTAGTAATAGTAGTTTCTACCAGTGGCTAAAGGTAATCTTTAATGATCCACTGCAGTGTCTTTATGTTGATTAGTAGCTACTTTGTGCAGCACCACACATCTTTCTCTCTCCTCATCTTGCTCAGGTAATATAACATTGTTGGTGGCACAAGAATATTATGAGAACAGGTCGAGGCACTAAATATATGTATCTCTTACGTATGCTGTTCTGGCAGGCTACTAGGTGTTAATTTATGTGAGTGTTGATGCAGGCATGGTTGTGTAGTTAAGAAGCTTGTTTCCAAACTATGTGGCTTTGGGTTTGGTTCTGCTATATCCCCCACCCAACCAAAATAGATATGGTAGAAAGAAACTGAAAGAAGCCTGTTGTATATATATGTGTTCATTTCTCTTTTGCATATGTGATTTTATTTTTGTTCTTCTATATAAATGAAGATATTTCCTTCATTTTGCTACTTTTCTTTCTACGAAATGAGAAGATAAATTACGGAACTGTTATTTTAACAAGTTGTGGCTATTTATCACCTGATGAGACACATCTGCACCACCAGATGCTCCTGAATCAGTTGTTAAGTGTCACACCTGTGAGGGACCAATGCCTGATGTGTCGAAACAATTGTTATGATTAATAATAAATTCTCGTATATTCCATTTTCTGTCCTTCATTTACTCTACATCCTATATATATATATTATATATATATATATATATATATATGTGTGTGTGTGTGTGTCTACCCTTTTCTTTGCATCATGTGATGATAGTAAATGAGCATCATCGTCATAGAAGTGATGTTGTCTGTTTCCAGTTTTCTGTAAAGAACATGTTTGACCAGGGGAAAATATTATCTTGCTTGGAAACAGGTATGGGTTAGCTACAGGGAGGACTTCTAACTGTAGAAAAACTTATCCAGGCAAATTCCATCTGACCCATGCAAGCATGGAAAAGTGGTTGTTAAAACAATGATGATAAATGATTAACAGATAGCTTCGCTTAGAGGACTGAAAGATTACTTATTAATACAACCTTTTTAGATAGGGTTGCTACCATTTGGTTTTAGGCTTTCAGAAAATCAGAGATCCAAATGCCTGACTTTCATTATGAAAACACTGACATGACAAAGATTCTGTGTGGTTATCTCATCAAAAGCTTTTGTAAAATAAAACTATTTTCAGCTAGATGGATCCGGATAGCAGAGTCTTCAGAATTTGCTTGTGTTGTAGAAGGTGTTGAAACAGTTTCTTCTAAGGCAGAATGTGTTTGATGTTGTTAAAAAGCATCTATTATGAGGGGATACTGAAAAGTTCCTGGCTTTGGGTAAAAGAAAATACTGGAAGATCAGTTAAGATTTTGTTCAACATATTCCCCTCTCAGATTCACACACTTATTGCAGTGGTCCTTCAGTTTTTCTAAGCCCTGTAAAAGAACTCAGAAGGTTGGGCCTCCAATCAAGTCTTTTATGATACTCTTAAAAGTCAGGAACTTTTCAGTGTCTCTTGTAATCCTAAATAGTTTACTATTTTTTCGCATGTGATTATCTCTGGAACTTTTAAAGATGGAATGTAAGTGATACAGACCTGTAATTATTTGTCTGCATCCTACTGTCATCAGTCTTGAAATAGCTCCAATAAAGTAATTTCAAGGATCTAGCTTGGCTGACTTTACAGGATTTTAGTGGTGAAGTTGGATAGCCATCTTATCTTGTAGCTGAATTTATGTCAAAATAGCATATTAATTTGATTATGTCCAGTCTGATTAAGTTTATATGAGTTAGATTGCTGTGTAAAGTTATTGTCTGGTATGATATAGCAAAATGCTCAGTATGTTGCTCCCCTCCTCTCTCTCTCTCCCTTTCCCCCCTCTCTCTGGCTGAGAAAAGATGTTTTTGTATTGCTATTTGAACAGGTGATAAATCTGCAAAGGAATGTTCATATGTGTGCCATATTGACTCTGAAACAGACTGAGTTTTGAACTCAATACTAGAGACTTTGCATGCATTAAGGTAAAAAGTCTTAGGATTTTATTTTATTCACTAAGCCACTGAGTGTTCTTTGATCTTTCCTAGTCATAGAAGCCTAGCAGTGCAACTTCAATGATTTTATTTTTTAAGAATCTTTTCTTGAATTTTTTTTTTCATGTGAATGCTGGATTATTTAAGCTTTTAGTAATAGTTGAGAGTTTCCACATGAGGATTCACCTCTTCCTGAGAATAGTATGTTTTATCAACATTATCATCTGCATTGTTTCAATACCCACTTTCCATGCTTGCATAGCTTAGACAAAATTTCCTATGGCTGGATGCTCTTACTATCACCAAACCACATCTGTTTCCAAGTAAGGTAATATTTCCCCCAGATTTTCAATCATGAACAACATGGTGGCTGGACATGTTTTTGTAAAACATTGCAAACAAATTACACCACTTGATATTTATTTAATGATGATATTTATTTACAATTAACAGAGTCTAGAGAAGAACACACAAACACTCCCACCTAGTGTATGTGTATATATATATATATATATATATATACAACAGTTTTTTTTTTCAGTTTCCATCTACCAAAAATCATACACAAGGCTTTGGGTAGCTTAGTGCTATTGTAGAAATCATTTGCCTATGGTGCTACTCAATGGGATTGAACTTGAAACCAAGATGGTAGAAAGTGAACTTCTTAATCACACTTCCATTTTGGGTGTATAAGGGTACTGTTTTTAATATTTTTTGTTGTAAGGCAGCGAGCTGGCAGAATTGATAGCACATCAGGTAAAATGCTTAGTGGCATCTCGTCTGTCTTTGCTGCAGAGGTTGTCTTTGCCTTTCATCATTTTGAGGTTGATAAAATAAGCACCAGTTGAACACTAGGTTCAATGTAATTGACTTTCCCCCTTCCCCAAACTTGCCGGCCTTGTGCCAAAATTTGGAATCAATATCTCTGTAGAAAAATTCATTTCTCCTGGCTAAATTATTCAGAATTATTTTACCAATCTACTTGATTCTTGATTGCTTTCCATTTACTTTTGACAAATGGAGGTTTGTGTAATTTGCAATTTGTGACTGGGAAATTCTTTTCAATATTGTATATTTGGGAGTTCAGTGATTTTAGGATATGAAGAAGGGCATATTTCAATGAACCAGGATTTCATTGTTGGGGAATATTGGATTTATTGTATTATGGTTGTTTCTGAGTTGCATTATCAGTTGATGAATAAAGAGGTTTTTGTTCATTTGTTTTATATGAGGAGGGCGGATATGTATCAGAGCATTTTTTTACAGATGGATGCTCTTCCTGTTGTTAACCCATTCCTTTTTTCAAGTAAGGGATATTTTTATTTTGGTGGTCATGCTTGAAAGTGCAGAGCCACAGTGTTGGGATTTGTTGGCACAGACTGTCAGCATAACATCACTCACTTTTGTTCAACACTTTCTTGAATGTACACTGAATGTAACATTCATTCACTTACTCTCTGTCTCTTATGCACATACAAATATATATATATACATTTATATATATTGTTTTTATGTCCATTTCTCCAAGCTTGCATGGGTTAGACAGACATGTTATTGAGGCATTGTTTTACAGCCAGATACTCTTTCTGTCACTAACACTTAAGCTTTTTCAAGTAAGGGTTTCTTATTCCTCTCGGTTTCAGAGAACTGAAGAAAGTGGATGATTTGTTGACAAGAACTGACAACAATACTGCTACTACATCACAGCTTTCATACTGTGAAATGTAAACAAATAAATACACACACACACACACACACACACACACACGAGTGATAGAGGACAAGTCATGTGAGAGAATAAGTAAAGGGTCAGAAGGTTGCAATAGAGATGCATGATGGTAGGATAATGGTTGATGTCAATGAAGGGTGATGCAGAGGACAGGGAATGTTTGTTTATATATTTATATACAACTTCTACCATCTGGAACCTGTCTTTCTTTCATTTTCTCCTCACTGCTTTTCCACCTCAACACTCCATCTGCTGTCTATGACATACCCACTTCTCTCTTAACCTCTAATGTCTCTCTCCCTTCAGCTTCTCTGGATCTTCATCACCTTCTTTCTTTTTCAATCTCATGTTCCCTTTTGCATCTTCCGCACATAGTTACCTCATTAACATGATAGTGTTGGATCACTCTTACATAACCCACTCTTCCACCCTTCTACCTCATCTCCACCTCTCCCCTCTCTCTCATTATAAAGAGAGTAAAGTATGATGAGAGGAACATATTCATTGTTCTTATCATCATATTTCACCATTGCATCAATTTTTCCTAAAACCATAATCTGTTCTTTTATTTCTTCTTTCAGTGTGGCAGTTCTTTAGTCTTGCCTGTTATAAGGTAACCCCACTAGTGCTGGTGCCATGGGAAATGAACGCAATACACTCTGTAAAGTGGTTGGGGTTAGGAAGGGCATCCAGTTAATTCCAACCACTTTGCTGCCAAAGACACTAGAGCACAATATGGTCATCTGATATATTGAATCATATCAAATCATCCAGCTTATGCCAACAAGGAAGGTGGACATGAAATGATAATGATGATGACTTGTATGTGAGAGTTATGTATAAATCTCTGTATGTATGTACATATGTGTGTATGTGCATGTGTATGTATATGTATATATGCATGCATATGTGTATATATATGTAGTGAAGGTGCATGACTAAGTGATTGAATTATTTGACTCGGGATCATAAGGTCATGAGCTTGATACCTGGTGGTATGTCATGTCCTTGAGAAAGAGACTTTATTTCATGTTGCTCCAGTCCACTCAAAAATGTGTAGTACCTATATTTCAAACAGCCAGCCTTGTCACATTCTGTATCACACTGAATATCTTTGAGAACTGTGTTAAGGGGTATGTGTGTCTGAGGAGTGTTCGGCCACTTGCATGTTGATTCCACAAACAGGCTGTTTGTTTGATTGGATTAACTGGAACTCTTATTGTTGTAATTGATAGAGTGTTGGTCTTTATGTATATGTATATATTTATGCATATGTGAACGCTTGTACAACATGATCTCTATGACTAGTATCTAATGACAAGGCAAAGTTAGATGACCAGTAATCATGTGAAGACACAGGATTTACATCAGTGTCCCCCTCCTAGAAGGATGTTATGACTACATCTAATGGTCCCTCACTCCTAGTGGTTTTACTGTGTGCCCTGACACCATCCAAGGATATTTCAGATGATTGTCATAACATATGCTCGTTAACCCATTACTGGGACCCTGACAAGTACTACTACTCTGGGTCAGAGTAGACCTGGGAACTATAATAGCATAGAGATGGTGCCCTACTCCTCAGAACCCTGGAATGCCCAAATCAGAGCCCCCTACCACATACAGTTTATCACTATATATTCCAGTGTTCTCGAGATGTGTTTTTATGGTGACCTCATTTGTGATACCATCTACTGAAAGTCCTCTGCCGATGGGAGAGTGTTGATATGTATAGACATAACCAGTTGGAAGTGCACAGTAAGTTACAAGTTCTGTCTGACACCTATGCTTCAAACCACGATATTGAATAGTCATCTGAGAGGTCATGGTCAGAAATGCTATCGACAGTGAGGTAGCACAAGAAGACTGCAATCATTTGTGAAGACGGAGCAATCACCATGTATATACTTATATATATTTATGTATATGTATAATAGCTTATTAATCTCTCCCACACATATTTTCATATCAGGTATCAATTCTTCTCCAGTGTTCTCTGTTGGTCAGATGTTCTATGTTTCCCTATGTCTGTTGTCAACCTTCAGTTTCTTCTGAAATGTTAGACATCATGTGCACCTGGCCTTCCTTTTCTTCTTCAGGTTTGTATCCATCTCAGTGCTGCTTCAGAATACTAAGCCTCTGGCTGCTGCAGGTTGCGATCAACCAGTTTAATTCTTTGTTCCATTACAGGTTCTTGAAGTCTTTGCAATGATTCACTTCTTAAGACTTCTTCCTTTCTGAAGTGATGATGATGATCATCATTTAGTGCTGACCTTTCCATGCTTGCATGGGTTAGATGGAATTTATTGTGGCAGGTTTTCTACAGTTGGATGCTCATCCTGTCCCCAATCCCCACTTGTTTCTGAGCAAGGTAGTATCATCCAATAACCAGATATGTTTTTCATGGAAGACTGGAAATGAAGAACAACAAATAACATCACTTGTGTGACAGTGATGTTCATTTACAATGATCAAGGGTACAAGCTTCTTTCAGTTTCTATCTATCAAATCCACCCTCAAAGCTTTGGTCAGCTCACAGTTATAGGAGACACTTTTCTAAGATGCGATGCTGGGGGACTACATGATTGGGAAGTAAACTTCTTAACCACACAGCCATGATTGCATCTATAATGATCATAATACGAAATTTTTCAAAATTTTATCATGCAACCTGATGAAAAACGTCTTACTCTTTGGTGATTTCCAAGGTTTTGTTCTACCTATTGCCTATATGAAACACTGTTGGTTATATAATAGTATTGCACAGGCAAATCTTTTAGGTAGGTGTGTAGTGTATACACAGAAATTTTTGTATATATTCATTGAAATATTGCTGTTGTCTTTCTGATTCAGTCATTGGACTGCCATGCAAGGGCACCATCTTGAAAGGTTTTAGTTGAATAAATTAACCCCGTCGTTATGTTTTTTTTTTTTTTTAAGTCTGGAACTTATTCTACTTATCCCTTTTGCCAAACTGCTGAGTTATGGGGATGTAAACAAACCACTGGTGGTAGATGTGAGAGTAACAAAGGGAGGATAGAAGTATATGTAGACTAAACATCAACATATTGATTGGGAGAGATCCAAATGTAGATATTACACCCTAGTCTCGTCACCTTAATAATTTTTTATCCATTTACAAAAAAAATTTTTAATACTTTTATGGTTTTGGTAAGTTGTTTTTGCCACAAAGTGCAGGCCTTTGTCAGCTCCTTTGTTTTGTTTAGTTTCTTGAGATCAGTCTTCATTATGTCATCCTGTTTTTCTTGACCATCCTCTCCCACAGGTTCTATTCATTTTGAACATTTATCAGTTCTTTATGCAACTAACATCCACTATATACACCAAATGCCTATACCAGCATTGTCTTCTCTCTTGCACACTTCACCTGCTTCTTATATTCCATTTTTCTCAGCTTATTTGTGCATTGTCATTCATGTGCATTAATATTACTCATCCAAAATAGCGTGCTTGCCTCGATTTCTTTCTATCAAGCACAAATCCTCTGCATTTGGAGCTCATATCTTGCTACCATGCAGTATCACACTCTGTACCCAAGCATCATGCAATGTACTTTTCACTCCAAGAGAGAAAGAGATAACCCTTTGTTACCAGCAGAGCTAATTACTTTCAACACTTTTCTGCTCTATCCTTACTCTGGTAACTGTAGATTCAGAACACCTACTACCACTGTTAATTAAGTTACTTAGGTAACAAGACCTGTTAACTGTTTCTAGTGAGCCTTCCAGGCATGTGCCACATAAAACTGCCTGTACACCTTCTGTATCCCTAATTTTCACCTAGTACACTGCATGGAATTCCTACATACTCCTTTTCTGTACAAGCTCGACCACCTTTCCAACAGCTGTCAGGTCCTGTTTTCTTTGATGTTAACTAAAACTTTTAAGTTCATTTTGGGGCATCTCAGTTCTGCTTTAATACCTCTTAAGGTCATTGACAAAGTGTGAGTGTGTGATATGAATTTTTCTTTTCACTGCAAATTCTAACATATGTTCTTTTTCATAAGACTTCAAACCAGTCATTAACCAGGTTTTTTTGTTTGAGTTACAAAAGTTCGTGGGATTTGTGAGTCAGTGTGTGCAATTAAGGAGTTGTATATACTTCTATTCATAAACGTAATGGATGTACATGTCTCTTTAGTACATATGATGTTTTGCAAACAACTTGCATGTGCAAGTGCTACCAGTCAAAAACTCTGCATACCGGAAGCCAGCAAGTGTATGGGGTCATCAGGAGAGAATGTGTATCAATGCGAACCGGCCCCCCTCATTGATATGAGGCCCCACTTGCTAGATCAACTGGTTATCAAATAAACCTCAATATTATAGTGAATATTTACATTTCTTGTCGATATGACTTTTGAAGATCCATGGGCACTAAGGTAGTTGGAGTGGGCGGTTCACCCTGAGTGGCACCACTTTTGGGTCTGGTGGAGGCAATGCGTGTTTTTTGTGGGGCCCAGCGGCAGCAAACTGAAGGGCCACTCCGGGCAGCACACACTTTAGCTACGTTAGTGTCCATGGGGCAAAAAAAAAAAAATCCTTTAGTTGAGAAACGGGCATGGGATGATGACAGAAAGAGCATTCGGCCCTAAAATCCTACCTCAATCCATGCTAGCATTTAAAAACGTTGAGCGAACGAAGCTACCTGTATATATGTCTGTATACATGTGCGTGTGTAAGTTTATTTATGGAAATATTGGGTAAATTTTCTCATGCATACACACTTCATATCTATGTTTATACATTTTATTTATAGATGTACAAATGTGTGCATTTGTAATAAACTCCTTCATCGCATCAACAGTCGGCAATTAGAAAATAAAATGTGAATGAATAAATATCTATGTATAAGACAAAAAACCATTGGTTGAAATAATTCCTCTTCATTGGCTCCCGTTTATGGTGTGAGAAATTTTGTCATCTTAATTAGATTCCTCATATTTCAGTCGGCACCAAACTCTCCGGTACCCACCAATATACTCCACCCCTCTTTAAATGTCAACTGAGTTAATTATATTGACTTCTAATATCGATAAATCGCTGGGTTTATACTCAAATTATATTTCCATGGTCTTTTGGACACTTTCCTCAGAACACTTGAATTAATGTGTGAATGAAGGAAAGGTGGTCTTCATAAGACAGGTCATTAATGGATCCTTTTCATTATTATTATTGTAGTGTAGACAGTAGTTTCTTTCAGTTTATTGTTAAATCTTTATCTCTCTCTCTCATTCTACGTTTACTGTTGAGTGGACTCTGTTATGTATTTACTGGTCACCTATCTATATTAGCAGATCACTTATCTGCTATTTCCTGTCAAGTTCGTAAAGTAGCTGTTACCGGTGAGCAAAGTAGGAATCGAAATAGCCCACTTTCATACATGTAAGTACACGCACACACACACACTCTGAGATTTCAAATCGCACTTTACAAATGTATATATGTATATGAAGAGATAGAAAGGGAGAGACAGAGAAATCACTGCCGTGCTGTTTAGTTTTGGGCGTTATGTTTTGGTGTATTACTATTATTATATGCATTTTTTTATGTTCATAAAGCTTATAAATTGTATCTATAACAAAGCATCGCATATTTCATTTTTATAGAATATATATCCTGTTGTTTGTCCTTGGACTGAAATATTTTTGTAGCTCACACCCATCACTTACTTCCTTTCAAACAATACCATTCATATAAATGGTATGTATGTATTATATATACATATATATATATATAATTTCGACGTTTGTGTCCTACTCTAAAATAAGGGCACTTATTGAAACAGTTTGTGTGTTACAGAATGTAACTGATGTTAGTTTCTAAATAGACAGCAGCTTCCTTCGCTATGTGAGATGCAGACTCATAGTCTGTAAGACTTTAGAAGTTCTATTTTTATTTATTATTTAAAAAAAAAATTATCCTATATCTTCTATCTACTTTTCCTTCCAGAAATCGTTGCTGATAGCAATAGCCGACCTCTGTTAATATACTATTTTCTTTCTTTTCCTCCACAGACAACTGTGGCGTTATTCATTTCTTTTATAAAATATATTCCCAAAATTACTCGTGACTTTGCCTGCCTACCAACTGAAAGATTTCAGATTTTTGTAACTTATTATTTTGTTTTCGTACATAAATCGTCTCCCAGTTAATATATGTGCCTTTTGCATGTTACTTCGCTCATTGGTGTTTATGTTTTACTTTTCACAAGTTTGTGTCCTTATTTATATTTCCTCTTTGGAATAATCTTATTTAGTGTAAATATAGTTATATAACAGTTTAGGAAAACTAATTGACGTTAATACGCCCTCCTTCAGTTTTATATACCTTATCACTCCCCACTTCAAGTATTTGTAATTGTTTGACAGAAGAGTTTGATGGAATATTGTCCAGTTCGGAAAGGAGTACCTTTTTTTTTTCTTTTTTCCGGGGTGATGTTCGTACAATGTTAGACATTCCTTGTGGTAGCTGCTCCCTCAGAAATAAATTATATGCTGGAATTTGTCTGGTTGTCGGTGATGGTTTCTTTTCACACTTGTTAATGTTGGAAAACTTCAGATTTTCATTTCGTTTTTGTCTCTGTCTATGTCTAAAATCTCCCTGAGATAGCATTGTGTGTGTGTGTGTAGTTTGGAAAGCGTTAGTCTTGTTCGCAGGTTATGATTTGCCCCACATATGCATTGCATTTTGTTCCCAAGCAAGCTTCTATTTTCCCCTTCCATCTTCTCTTTCTTCTTCCCAGCACACAAACAATCTTGTGTAAACACTACTTATAAACGTTAACACTGGGATAAAGACCAATCTTATTGCAAGATGATCATAAGAGAATATTCCTCATTCGTAGCTAACAGATTAGATGTTCAATGACTTGATAATCTGTTAACAGTATCATGGGATGTGTACTTATTTCCTGCAGTGAGTGTTTCAAAATAATTTTTTTTTTTACTTGATAAGAGATGCAGCCTTCCAGTGTTCTCCTTTATTTTAGTTATCTGAATGTTGGATGAAGCATTTGGATTGTTACACCGATCTTGGGAAGCCAAAGGACCTTCACAAATGTCTCAAAGAGAGTTCTTTGTTGGGAATGTGAAATATTTAGTAAAGAAGTTGATTGCAATGAAGGTGATTTGCATTGAGTAGTTTAGATATTGGTGACATTTGAGAGCCATTGTAATAGTTATTATAAGAGAGTGGACATACAGTGGGTTATGAATTAAATTGTAGGGGTTTATTGTTGTTGTTGTTGTTATTATTATTATTACTTTTTTGTACTGACCTTTTGTATCAGTGATCAGCTTGGGTCAAGGGTTGGGGAACATTTTAACTAATTACCCCAAAATATATATATTTACGCCGACGTTACCCCCTTGATTTGAAAGGAAGAAAATCATAGATTCTTTGGATTCAAAAAGTCTATTGAATCTATATGGAGAATACTATTATAGATATATAAAAAAGTATAAAACAAATGCGATAAAATAAATATCCTCATTATGAAACAAGGATCCTTTTAGAAACTTAGAAACTTTGGAGAAATGATGTTTCATTTTTGTTACAATTACATCAAAATTTGGGCATTTTAATGTCAGAGCAATTTGAATACAGTTTTCGGGGTCCAATCAGTTACTCTTTGTTTTTATGTTCATTAGAGTGGAAAGATCCTTGTTTGCAGAGGTAGGTTGTTGCAAATGGTAGCAACATTTTGACTGCTTCCTCATGCCAGAAGAAAAATTTCTGTCATAACAAGGAACACTTTTTTAAAAAATAATTTTACTTATGTCTAATGAGTCCTCATTTCCTTTAAGAATTTCGTTTTTATTCCACTTAGGGTAATTTATCCCGGTTCGCTGACCTCTGGCCTAGGTGGAGAAGCAAAGCTCCAGCTCGAAGTATTTTGTAAAGGATTAGTTGTTTAGGGTCTTTAGTAATATTTGACTCAAAAGAAGAAACCGAATATTCTTTAATACAATTTCAAATATGTTAAATGTAATGACCTAATTAAGGAATTAGTGCATTGCTATTATTATAGGCTGCTAAATATTAACTTAAAAGTTAATAAATGCTGGCATTTGTAAATGAAGTTTACAGGATAATTTATTCATATTGCCTTTATAAGGCATGCTATAAATCTGAAAAAAAAAGTTTTCTTTCCAGTAAATAATTAGTTCTTATTGATAAACTCTATTGTAGATAGCCTTTATCTTACTTTTCTTTTTAACTACCAGTTTTAAACTTTGGACAATGACTCTAAATTCAATAACATAAAAACTTATCAGTTTAGTGTTTTATGGGTACAATATTTTCTCTCTGTACCTCATCGTTTTGTAAATTATATTTAATTATCTTTGATTGATAGCAGTAAATCATTTCCAAAATATTTTTTGTGTTTATCTTTTTCCTTTTAACATTAATTATAGTTATTTGAAAAGAAAAACAAGTAAAACAACATATACAAGTTGTGTGTTTGCGTCTGTATTAAAATACTTTATTAGGGAAAAAGCCATGCAAAGTGGAAGAAGGATGACGTAGCTGTGTGGTAAGTAGCTTGCTTACCAACCACATGGTTCTGGGTTCAGTCCCACTGCGTGGCACCTTGGGCAAGTGTCTTCTACTATAGCTTTGGGCCGACCAAAGCGTTGTGAGTGTATTTGGTAGACGGAAACTGAAATAAAGCGAGACTTTATTCCTTCGTTAAATAATACAGTGGACAAAATAAAAGCATCACGAATTCTGGTTTTTTTGGTTCATCCATCGTTTGGATAATTCGGCACGGGCTGTCTACATGTGCTGCGTTATATTAATTTTGTTCAAGTGATTAACGGCAGGAAAATAACATGGCTCACCTTCATGACGATCATTCAGCCCTCTTCTCATAGATAATTTGTTACGGCCATTTATAGAAAGAGGGTAGACTCCAGAGTACATTCAGATTAGTTGTTTGAGAATGTATTGTGCGCAATATCTTGATATCATGTAATGGTTGTAAATGAGCATCGTCATCATACAAGCAATGTAATCGTCATTACCTGTTTTGGAAACAGGAGATGGTTGGTGACAGGAAGAGCATCTGGCTGTAGGAAACCTTCAAAATATTCCATCTGAGCCAGGCAAGCACAGAAAAGTGGCCATGATGATGATATTTATATTATCAGAATTAAAATTTTCTGTGTAAGGTAGTCATCATTGTAAAATAATGTTTAACTGTTTGCTATGGGTTACTGAGTTGATGATTCTTGTAAATGACATATCTGTAGGGTACTGTTGATGTGAAACTTAAGCATATAATTGTGAGATTTTTTTCTTATTGGTTGTTTATGTTCATTTCAATTTGATGGAAGGGACTTTGCCCTGTTCATGGTCTTTGCAGATTAATGTGGTTACTGTAACTCTTGTACAAGTAGTTAGTCAGTGGCTACGGGAAAAGGGAAGAGAATTCCGGGTGGACTTTATCAGAAGAATGGACTGAATGTAGTGGTTAGTGCAGGTCCTGGGCCGTTGGACACATTATATGTGATGAGAAGAGACTTGAGTGAGTTGAGAATGTCCAAGAGGAAGTAGTATGTGACCAGTCAGATGTGAGGAGCAGAGGTCATTATAGTTGTAGTGGTGGTAGGAAAGGTAGAAAGAGGGAACAGCATATCTGTAGGCCAGAGGTTGGAATGTCTGTGTGTCACTTTAGGCCAATTAAATGGCTAACTTTTGGGTGTGGTTGAAGATAATTGTGTGTAGCATTAGCATCATTTCAGATGTAGAAGCAGTATTCCATTGTTAATGTCACCTAAGCTTTATAAAAAGTTAGTAATTGCTTGGGACCAAAAGGAGGGCCAACCTTTGCTATGTCAAGGATGTGTGTTTGCTTGAAGAAATCGTTAGTAATGATGAGGTCCAGCATTTGTAGAAAAAATTGAGTGGATTCTAGCTGCATGCTCATGTTTTGGAGTGGTTGTGTGATGTTTTAATATATGTAGTTGTCTTTTTTTGTTGTTGAGGGAGACATAATTGGCATGACTCCATTAGGAGATGTTTTGAGCCAAAGCAGATTTGGTATGATGTGTCTAGCTTGCATTTGGATGACAGTTGTGTGCAGAAGGTTTGGGAGAATTGGAAGATATCTTCTGTGTAGGGATGAATGTTATTGCTGGTGATTGCAAGTAGGTCGTTGATGTATAGGACAAAGAGTGTGAGGGTGCAGAACTAAATCTTGAGGAACATTAGTGTTGAAGGCATAGTGAGTTGGAGCTCTATTAGTGCACACCATGATAGCACAGACTGACAGGAAGTTGCTGATTTGATGGTTAAGAAATGGATGAAGTCCACAAGTGAACCAGAAGGTTTGTGTTAGACCTTTCACAAAATTTCTAGAGGGTGAGAGACTCCTGGTGAGTGTCATCGGAAAGTAGGTCTCTAGTAGATCTGACTTTACAAAAGCAGTACTGGTAGTCAATTATGGAGTAAATTGAAGGGTTGGAGAAGGTTGATGTTAATGGTTGCCTCTGTCAGATGTTGGAGTGAGTGTGATAGGATTATGGTTGGAAGGGTCAGAGGATGTTCTTGTCTAAGAATGTAATATAATGTAGCATGTTTCTTAAGGTCTGGCACAATCTGGGTGCATTTGGCACCAAGCACTAAGGAGATTGTCATTTGCTTGCTAAAACTAAGAAGACCTCTTGAGCCCACATTGTGTTCATTCATTTGTCAATCACTTTACAGAGTATACTGAGTGTACTTTGTCATTGTAGCAGCACTAGTGAGATTGCCTTTTCATTTGCTTGAAGTTTTTCCATGTTGTCTATAAGTATAGATAAGAGACTGAGAATGTTTCACAAGCCAACTTTCCTCAGATCAGAGTTTCTAAACCAAGGTGAATTTACTCCTAAATGCTAATTTTAGCCTATCCTTTGAATAAATTTGCCGTTCTGAATTTGTACATAGTTTTTTCAATTGAATATTTTTTACAAAATCTGAAGTTGAAAAGCAAATTTAAAGTAGGCCTCTATTGTGGAAAAAAAATATTAATTTTTTTCTATCACTTTGGATTTAACAACTTGTATTGTTTACATCTTAATAACTGTGTTACTGATGTAGTCTAATTTAGAAGACAACTGTGTTTGGTTCTGTTATCTGTTCATTAGGTGCAATGAGTGAAATAGCATTGTGCTATTTTTACTGTCATTGTTATTGGAGCTTTAATATAATGTGTAAAAACAGAATTTTAAATTTCCTTTTTGTCAATTGTTTTATTATGGTTGAAGTGTAAACACAATTTATTGAATAAAAAAGAAAATGGGGGTAAATTTACTTCCAAGAAGTTGCCAGTGGGTAAATAGAAAAAAAAATGTTAGGGATCCTGTCCTAGATATGCTGCAAGAAAACAATGTCTGCTGTCCTTTCTCCTAAATTGCTTTTATTAATTACATTGTCTTTATATTTGAAATATTGCTATTTATTTAACCTTTTTGATATCAACCTCCTGGTTCTTTGATACATACTCTCAGTTTTAAAGTAATCTAAATTACAAACCTTCCATCAAAATTTCATGCTAATTTATGTTCCAAACACCAGTTTAATAATGACAATGTTATTTTACTAAATTCTTCCTTATTCTATTTTTAAAATTAATTGAAACAAAGGTAGAGTATTTCAACAGAAATATGGTAAACAAACGGGTTAAAACAGTCTGTTGCCCTGAACCATGATATATTACTATAACACTTATGGAGATACACTCACAAGCATGTGCGCACATGCACATATACATACACACACTCACAAGTACACACACACATATGTGAGTGTGTATCATTGACTATTTTCTTTCTCTGTCTTCCCTTCCTTGGACCTTTCCTTTTTCTGTATTTCTGACAAAGAGCTCTGCTCAAAATGTTAAATCCTCCTTTCTTTCCTTTCCTGAGCGTCCAATAACACTATACTTATTCCACGTCCTCGTGTTGTTGTGTTTTCTCTTTGTTCATGTTTGGATTAACTACACACACACATATATATATATATGGTTTTATTTTAAGAAAGAAATCCCATAATAATTTTCATGCCTACTACATGTTGCAGGCTTGATAGTTGGTAGCCTTAACCCATGAATAAAGATGTTTTAGCCACCAGTGCAGTGTTGAGTATTCATTCTCATTATTCAATATTAACATGTATGCAATTACACACACACACGCACAAACATGATGCTCTGCTATTTCTACTTACAAGGCATTAGTCAACTTGAGACTGACCCCAAAACCTTGTAGTTGGAAAGAAAACTTCTTAACTACACAACAATGCCTGTGCCTACACTGTCTCTCAGACACTTATTATTCTTCTGTTCTGAAAGGAATTCTGATAATTCTGTTAAGTTTCAACTTCCTGTTCTTTCTTACTTTATTGCATTAATTATCATTCTTTCGTTAATGTTGTTCTGTATTTTTCTCTGAAATTGCTTTTTGTTTACTCTTCCTAATAATCTTTTAGCTACAAGTGTTATGTATTTTATTATTCAATCCAAACTTTCATTTCTCCATCATGTATATGACCAATGCAATAATCTGAATATGTTTGGGATATATAATCATAGAATATGTTGGAATTAAAAGAGAATGTTTTGTAATCCATATGAAAGGCAAATATAATATTGATTTCAAATTTTGGCACAAGGCCAGCAGCTTTGAGGGAGAGGTTAAGTTGATGACATTGACCCCAGTGCTCAACTGGTACTTATTTTATTGGCCCTGAAAGGGATGAAAAGCAAAGTTGACCTTGTCAGAATTTGGTCTCAGAATGCTAAGCATTTTGCCTGGCATGTTAATAATACTGCCATCCCACTGTCTTGGCAAATATGATATTAAAAAGTGTTTTTAAGAGGCGGGCATAGCTGTGTGGTTAAGAAACTCACTTAGAACCATGTGGTTTCAGTTTAAGTACATTACACAGCACCTTGGGCAAGTGTCTGCTACTATACCCCTAGATCATCTAATGCCTTGTGAGAGAATGCAGTAGACAGAAACTGTGTGGAAGCCTTAAGTACTGGGAGTTATTCGTTTGACTACACTCCTCAAGGCAGTGCTCCAGCATGTCTGCTGTCCAGTAGCAGAAACAAATAAATGGTCTTATGTAAGAAATAATTGACTACATTCTATATGATGTCATTCTACATCTCTCTCTCTCAGTGCATCAGTTATCAAATGTACACTTTTACAAGCTTATATATGTCACTAGGGAAATATTGAGTGATGTGAGTTGGAAGAGGAATGATTACAAGGCAGATGCATATGCATAGAGTTGAAGTTAAATCTGAGTCAAGCTACTAGCGACTATTGATTGGATAGAAAAATTGTGAAATCTGGAGTCATCATTTTTCACAATACTATTGCTTCTTAAATAGTAATAATAGAGATCATTTACTGTTGTTACTCCTAAGTGGTTAATAGTAAATAGGTGCAGATATGACTGTATGATTACTTAAGTTCACTTCGCAAACACATGGTTTCAGGTTCAATCCCACTACTTGGTATTTTGACCACATGTTAAGTACTCTATAGCCTCTAGTTGTGAGTGAAATTTGGTTGAGAGGATATCATTTGGAAGCCTGTTATTATGTGTGTCTTTTTTGCATTGATACTTTATGGGTAGTGGTGATGTTTGTTCATGTTCTGCATAACCAATATATTTTCCTTCTTTGTGGTTCAGTAACCTAGTAAGAGTTGCCATTATGCAGGGCATCCAACTGTGGGATGCTGTCTCAAAAAATTCTGTTCAACCCATGTCAGCATGGAAAAAAGGAAAGCAAACATAAAAACAATGATGGTGATGGTGATGATGAAGTAGGAAAATAGCGTTATAATTTTATACTTTTCATTTTTGTCAAAATTCTATCTCTTAAAATAACAATTCTTACTAGAAAATAAACCCATCTTATATTTCCAAGAAAAACATTTTCCTTTCCCTATCATTTTGGGGTTTTCCATTAGTATTTTTAAAATCAATAATGATATTCCTAAAGATAACCGTTTTATGATTTTGTTGTTGTTAAAGTTGTGAATTTGTAGTTGTTGGAGTTGTGTAGTCTGGTTGGGTGATTGAGTTCAAAGTTAGCCTTATGATGTGTATTTAGATTTAGCTCATTCTTCCATTCCTCACCATCAACTATAACTTATGTAAATTGGTGCCATGAGCTGTTGACATTTGCAATGATTGTTTAAGCCATTCAATCCAAGCTATATACAAAAATACCCACCCTCACAAAAAAACAAAACAGAACAATAGTTGGAAGAAAATTTGATATCAGAGAAGCTGCTTAAAAATGACTCAATAGAATATTCTTTCACATGTCTAAGGATTTCTATCTCAGATCTTATTGAATTATTGCTTCAGTCACTGTCAAAAGATTTTATCTTTATGTAACCACAGGCATGGTTATGTTAAGAAACTTGTTCTCCAACTATTGTGGTTTCAGATTCAATCTGATTGTGCAGCACTTTGGACAAATGTCCTAGGCTGACCAAAACCTTGTGAGTGGATTTGGTTAGATGGAAACTAAAAGAAGCTCATTGCGCATGTATGATGATTGTAAATGAGTATTATATATTTACATTCTTCCACAAAAAAACATGTCTGGCCTTGGGAAAACATTACCTTAGCAACAGATGAGGGTTGGTGACAGGAAGGGTATCTATCCATAGAAAATCTACTTCAATAAATCCTGTCTGATCCATGCATGTGGATGTTAAAAACCATGATGATGATTTAGTATATATAGTATATATAATGCTCATTTCTCTCTTGGGAGGATTTCTGTAACATATGTTATAAAAATAGTCATGGGTTATGTAGTGCTTTTATATTCATACTGATGAATTGTATTTCTTCACGGTATATATTTGTAACTAGGAGGAGCTTAACCAGATACTCACTGTAGTTCTAGTGGTGTGATATGAATGGTGAAGTTTCTGCTAGTAATTTTGGCATCTTGTCAGCTAAACTAGCTATTAATCAGTTATGCTAAGATATTTCCCTATACTAGACATATTCGTTTGGCTTTGATGATGGAGTGTTGGTTGTTATGATGAGACTCCACCAAATAAATACATTTTAGGCCTCTTGAAAGAAAGGCTATGAGCTATCATTCTTCCTACATTGTATTTAAAAAGGCCTTCAGAAACCAAAAGGGGTTTTAAAGGATAGTGCTTCCTTCCTGTTTCATGGCATTAAGTGAATAAGAGTTGCATCTGGATAAGACCCTATTCTGTATTAGTGATGTTACCAGTTGGTCTGGTATCACTTGTTCTTTACAGCTTGGTGATCTAAGACTTGTTGAAGTCCAGCAATGAAAAAGATAATGAGTTGTTAGTGAATACATCTATTCACTTATTTATTTTACTGTTATTCTTTTATATTCTGGAGAAGCACTGAACACTTTGTTAAACTTGATTTGGTTGCAAAGCAAGAAAGAATAGAGAATACAGTAGAGTGGTGAACCAATATGAAGCATCTTGTTCAGTCTTTTTGTCTCACATCATTATCACCATCATTTTAATGTCCACTTTTCCTTGGTTGCATAGGTCAGATGGAGTCTTTCAAGGTAAATTTTCTATACTGGATTCCCTTTCTGTCACCAACCTTCATTTATTTCCCCATGACCAAACATGTTTTCACAGAAGATTGGAAATGAAAAACACTGCTTGCATGATGGTGACACTTTACAACTATCATGCAAAGTCAAGGCAAGGAGACGGTAACACATATGCATGCAGACACATACAAATATTCATACATATGTACATAATGCAGGCTTCTTTCAGATTCGATTTACCAAGGTTTTGGTTAGAATGGGGCTGTAATAGAAGACACTTACCTAAAGTGTCACACAATGAGGCTGAGCCCAAAATCATGTGGTTAAGAAGTAAGCTTCTCACCACAGTGCCATGCCTGATGTTATTTATTTATTAAATAAATAAGACTTAGTTGAATCTGAAATGTCTTATTTCAGATTTTCCATAATCGCTTTATAATACTGGTTTACATCAAATCTCCTTTTTTTCCATTAATCCTTTCTTCCTTATCACCTTCTCTTTTTTCCTCTCTGTTCAAATACCTTTTATCCCAGCATTCTTAACAATTGTTAAAATATTTATCATAACAAATTTAGAATATGCATCAAGCATCTCTTTAGATATTACTTGCTGCTTTTCATTACTGACATTTCATTGTGATACAACACCACATCTTCAATTCATATCTTAACCCTTTAGCATTCAGATTATTCTGTCAGATGTAATACTTATTTATTCACATTGTTTTTAATCAATCATACATTATCTTGTAGCTTTGAGATTTAAATTATATGATTGTTTATCTTTAGAATTGCATTGTAGGGCAGGTGTGAGAGTCAGATCTGGCTAGTTTGAATATAAAACAGGTTGAATATTTCAATCTGATATAGCTGGTTTAAATGCTAAAAGGTTAAATTCTATTTTTTTGTCTGTTGGCATGAAGTGTAGATATTAATGTCTTACTGGATTTGCCAATAATTCTAAATGGATTATTTAAATAATAAATATTTGCTTTCAACTTTTGGTTCATTACACTTCAATAATTGGACTTGGGTTTAGTTCTCTTCGGAGATAACTCTTGCTAAAACCAATATTTGAAACGTCAACTCATCTCTGCTTTTTTGAGTATGTGTTGTGATTGCATGCTTTAGACATTTTATCTGTGGTAAATGATGTCTAATCCTGCTCATTGTCAGTTAATGGTCTCCTTCCATAATGTCGTGAGTTGGATGGTCTCACAGGAGCTGGCAAGTCAGAAGACTGTTCCAAGTTCTGCTGTCTACTTTAGCATGGTCTCTATGGTTGGATACCATTCTTAACACTAATCACTTAACAGAATGTGTTGGGTGCTTTTTATGCAGTACCAAAAGCAATGAGGTCACCAAGCAACATGCTTGGTGACTTCATTGCTGGAGTGGTGAGTAATATTGAGGGAGGTGGCTTTGTGCTAGGTGATGAGAGTTTAGAGGTTGAATAGAAAAGAAATGGTATTTTATCAATGAATGAAATACTAGAACATCATTTGATAGCTTACCTATTACCAAATGTATAGTCTACATAAATTTTATCTGTTACATTATAGAAAAGAAACAGTTTCTCATTGGATTTTAAAAACATATTGCATTCTTTGTTTTAACATCAACATTAAATCTTTGACATGTTATAGTTCTAAGTAGGCTGTCAGTAAAAAAGAAACCACATATAATTGTATGAAGACCAACTTATCTAAAGATTAAAAAAAACAAATTTACCTTCTCTTGTATTTTAGATGTCATTGTCACCACTGTCATTTAATGTCCACTTTTCTGTGCTTGCATGGACCAGATTGAATTTATTGAGGCAAACTTTTTACAGCTAGATGCTCTTCCTGTCACTAACCCTCCCTGTAATATTTCTCCATGGCCAGACATGTTTTCATGGAAGACTAGAAAGGAACAGCCTCACTTTTATGCTCATGATGTTCATTTGCAACCATCATGTAATGTCTTGGCAAAGGTGTACACACACACACACACACACACAAACGTGTGCCAATACACACATTTATTTCTCTCTTCTTGCTTGTACAAGTTGTGAGCTTAAACATTTTCATCATTATTTGTAGATAACTTATTGCTGGATGTTTTTTTTTTTCCTGTTAACAATTTAATGAAATGGGTTTGTGGGCCCTGGAAAGGGTAGCACTGCTGAGGATAGTGCTAACTGGACACAAGCTGTGGTTTGATCAACCATTGTTAGGTTACTCAAGTGAAGGTATTTGATTGTTGAAAGATCTGAAATGCCTAATGATCTGGAAACTTCATTAATGGTATATCTAGGTGCATTGCAACAAGGTGATCTATGAAAAACTATCTGATAAAGGCAAGTAGAATAAAATACCTTGCTAATACTTTGTGAACTCAATATTTTTATATCAGTAGGATGGTATCTATTCAATGGGTGCATAGTTCTAAATAGAATATAAATTTTTATTACTGATTCTAAGTTTTGTTGCTCAAGTTAATCTACAATAGATGTGTTTAAAAATAACTTAATGAGTAACCCAATCCTTCGTTCAGGTCTTTGATTGCAGCATCATGTTGTAGGAATATGTCTATATTATTACAAATATAATCATTTCTAAATTGGTCTTATTGTCTGTTAGTTTCATATAGGACTGATGCTGGCACTGTGACAAGATAGTGCAGCAAGCATTTATGCATCTTCCTATTATTATGTGTATATATATATATATATATATATATATATATATCAGGAGAGATTGAATCTCCTGATCATCGAAGATTCTTGAGAAATAATAACAAAAGCTCACCTGCAAGCAGTCAGACATTGTTGCAGCTGCTTTTATGCAAGTTAGTTTTGTTGTTATATTTACTTACTACTGAGGCTTGGATTAAAAAAAAAACAACTCAGTCCTTTGTATTAATATTGTGTGTTTATATGCAATTGTGCCCCAATAGGTGCTAATTTGTCTCTTTCTGATCCCAGACTCTGTCAACTCTGGTGTATCATTAAAATTCCATTTATCACCTCTCTTTGATAATAATTCACTTGTAATAGATGCCATTTTGTTTTTGTCTGTTTTTTTTCTTTTTCATAGAAGAGATTTTACTCATTTACACTTCAAGAATATATAGTGTTTAAGAATATAGATATTATTTGGTGTACATAATTTTAAAAAGAAACAAAAAGAATTGTGTTGTGTTAGTATGTAAATCATCTCACCCAAATGTAATTTCAGTTGAATCTTTTCTGTAAGGCTATGAGCTGCTCTTTTCTTCTATCTATGAGAGAACTAAGATGTCTGCTAAAAGAACAAAGGCTTTTCTGTTAGATAATTTTTTTCTTCTACAGCAATATCTATGGAGAAGCACACGTATTATTCCTCTCACAGAAACATATCTTTTATTTCACACTTTTTTCTATCTCTCCCTCCCTTCAGTTCAAGTTATATTATCTTACAACTTTATTCTGAAAGGTAGAGAATCTGCATATAAGATTCACTCACCCAACCACTCACCTCTTGTACACATGAACAACAAAGACTTTCAGTTATTATAGTTTAATGTCTCTCACTTCCCTCATTCCTTTACTTTTATCTGCTGTCTCTTCCACTTACCACAGTAATTTCACATCATGCACTGAGGGCATCCATCTCACCTTTCTCTGAAGTCCTAGATTTTCTGTGACTTCAATATACACAGGTACTCTTCATTCTAACATTAACCCTACTGATGCAAAAATCAAATTATTTGCTATTCTGAATAGTCTGCACCAGTTAACCTCATCATTTGCCTCTATCTCCCAACTGACTCACCAAACACTACGATTTCAGCTAAACTGTCCATTTTCCAAAATACCCTTGACATCAGCAAAGCATTTGTCTAGCAAAATTGGACTAATGACTTCCATTCAGATCACACTTTTGCAACAATTTTAACAGTGCATATTCAAGAAATAGTTTTTCATACATTGAAGCATGTAATATAGGTCCAACTTCACATGTAGGACTCGGGGTGATTTTTTTGGGTGGAGGAGAGGGTTACAGAAAAAGTGCATTTTTGATGTCATCAAGTACAGTACTCCTTCCTTCCTAAAGTTGTCTTTGTCCTTAATCAAAAGATTATTTTGGGTAGGTGCCATAGAGCTTAAAGCTCTTGGTGCAATAAATTTGTGATTCAGTTTAAGTTATCTACATAGTTACCCTGTCATCAATATCATCAATGGCTGTTTTCCATACTTGTATGGATTGGATGGTTTGACAGGATCTTACAAAATGCAATTGAGCTCCATTGTCAACTTTGGCATGGTTTCTATGGCTGGTTGTACTTACTAATGTCAACCACTTCAAAAACTTATTGGGTACTTTTTTCTGTGTCACTGGCACTTGTGAGGTTGTCTTGTAAACTTGCAAGAAAAAGAACAGGGGTGGGGGAGATAAAACGCTCCCACTACAAAGAGGGGAGTATTATAGAAGGGAAGGTGGAGGTGGGTGGCTTTATGCCAGGTGTTGAAAGTCTAATGTATGATAGAAGGACCAGCACAGGTGCCTTGAAGAGAAGATACATAGTTGAAAGAAATAAAAGGAAGGTAATGATGGGGTACTAAAACAAACTTTCAAGGTACAAGAGGGTGAGCAGAAGAGAGGATACAAACAGTGGGTCATAGGAGGGGATGACTGAGTGGATACTTTCACATGAAGGCAAAGAGAGAGTAACAGATGGTTAAAGGTGAGGGTAGAGGTGAATATAGTGAGTGAGGAACAAGGATGGAAGTCCCTTTTGTTATTCTCTCTTCCTTCATTACACTATATGTATGTATGTGATTGATTGATTGATTAATATGCATGGGGAATGAATAAGGAAAATGATGAATTTTATTTAGCAATTGAATAATGAATACAAATTTGTTTTGGTTGTCCAGAACATGTAAATAGCTTATATTATCATATTTAATAAACAAGCTACTTGTGTGTCTGCATTCATTTGAAATACGAAAAGTTCACAGAAGATAATGCAGAATTTGGACTACTTCGTCAGGCGAAATTGTTTAATTGTTAGATACACCTCAATTTTAATATGCCTTCTTGACTTTAGGATATATGAACTCTGTGTTAAACTTTAAAAAAAAAACAAAAAAAAAACTACGGAAGACAATAATGACAACTACTATATAAATAAAAATGATTTTCTGATAAATTAAAGGGGATATGGGTAATATAATTAAAAAATTAATAATTGTATAAACATTATTTATATTTAAATAGTTACCAAATATGAATAATTATTATAATATAGCTGATGTATTTAACAATATAGATAAATACATATACAAACAAACACGTATACACACTCTCTCTCTCTTTCTCTCTGTATATATACCTGTTGTAAAGTTAACCTTGTTGAAATTACATGATCATCTTTTTTTTTCTAGAAATTTAGAAACTGAATTTGATCTTGATAATGATAGTGTTAAAATCAATTTTGATATTTAGTTTGTTGAGCAAAGCAGTGAGTTGGCAGAGTTGTTAAGCATGTTGGGCAAAATGCTTTGTGGCATTTTGTTCATCTTTACGTTCTGAGTTCAAATTCCTCCAAGGTTGACTTCATCTTTCATCCTTTTGGAGTTAATAAAATAAGTACCTGTTGAGCACTGAGGTTGATGTAATCAACTGACCCCCCTCCCCTGAACTTGCTGACCTTGTATCAAAATTTGAAATCAATATTTAGTTTAAGTGATGCACACATGATTGTCTTCTCAATACAGAATAAAGAATATGTAATTTAAGTCAGGATTTTTTAAAACTCATAACTTTTTTATTGTATTTCTTAAAAAATATTCTTCAGATTTTATGTTCAGAGCAAAGCAATTAATAAAAATGAATTCTTTTAACTAGAAAAACATTTTCTTCAAAAATTGTCCTGTTTACTTCATATAAAGATTTGTAAAATTTTGTTCTGATGAGTTGAACATTGATTGATACAGTCTCTAATGTCGGCATACTTATAAAATATTATGATATATTATTACTATCACAGAAACAAGTAATATTATTGTGGTTTAGGTTGTTTACAACATGTCACTTAGCTTGGCCATACCATTCCAAATATGACCATGAATTTGGGGCCAGGGGAAAATTGGTAATGTTTATTTTTGTGAGTAATGTATATCCCCCTCCCCCAAAAGTGCACATTATACATGAATAGACATGGTATTTTAAGACGAAAATTGAAAGAATATTCAAGTAAATGTGATATCTTGAACTAATACAATTTTTACATCATTCATCTAATGCCAGCATGTAAAAACTAACATTAAACTGATGATTTTATAAAAGCAGAACAGCTATAGCTTTTTTTTTTTTTTAAGTTTCTTTATCATTTGATTGTTATCAGTTCATTTTGGTCATATTTGCCACACATCTGTTTACTGGAAAGCTTTTCAAAGCAAAATATTTTACTTTTTTAAACTTTGAACTGATAAATTTTATTGCAAAACATTACCTGTTCAAGTTTATATAACTCTTTGAAACTATGTAATCTTAGTTGTTAGGGTGTTTGAAATTTTTGCTGACTGCTATTTGGAAACTACTTTGTGGGGCTGTTTTATTTCTGTTTCTGATTTAGAGAGTATTAAGTCCACCTTTGATAACATAGTCACTTGAGCATTTTCGTAATGGCCTTATGTTTTCTCTCTGCACCTGGCATTGGCATTAGTATAATATCCTTCCCCTGATCATATTTGTAATGAAAAATATACTACCAAAACAGTTCAGTTAATTAATCAAGAATATAAATCATCATTTAATGTCCGTCTTTTTCATGCTGGTATGGGTTGCATGGTTTAACATGACTGACAAGCCAAATGACTGTACCAAGCTCCAGTGCCTGTTTTGGTTTGGTTTTTTATGGCTGGATGCCTTTCCTAATGCCAACTATTTTACAACATGGACTGGATTCTTTTTTTTTTTACATGGTACTGGCACCAGTGAGGTCACCAAGGAGCTCACAAGATATGACCATCTGAACTGAGTGGGCTTGTAGTATTGAGGACGCTGGTTTAATGCCGGGTGATGAGAGGTTAAAGGGTGATAGAAGGACTGGAACAAGTGTCTTACTCTAGAGGCAACACATGGCTATGCTAGCTGGAAAAAGAGAGAAGATGGTGATAATGAAGTGTTAAGGTGTTGTACTTTAAAATCACAGGAAAGTAAATATGAGAGAAGTGGAACAGAGGATTGGACTGGGTGAGTTTGCATGAATGTGAAAGCAGAGTGGGCAGATAGACAGAGATGGGATAGAGGTGAATACAGTGAATGGTGAACACAAGTGGAGAAATGGTCATTGGTGAATATCAGTTTCAAAGGTAGGAGAATGGAGGAACTTGGAGTGGGTCATCTACTCTGCTTCTTTCTTTTTATGTATATTTATAGATAAACTGGTATTTGGAAGACAGCATAATAAATGTTTCCAGACTAAAACTTCTTGGTATCATTCATCATCATCATTGTTTAACGTCCATTTTCCATGCTAGCATGGGTTGGGCAGTTCGACCGGAGTCTGGGAAGCCAGGAGGCTGCACTTGGATGCCCTTCCTAACGCCAACCACTCCGTGAGTGTAGGGGATGCTTTTTATGTGCCACCGGCACAGGTGCCAGGGGAGGCTGGCAATAGCCACGATTGGTTAGTGCTTTTTACGTGCCACTGGCATCGGCCACATTCGGATGGTGCTTTTTACGTGCCACAGGCACGGGTATCACAACTACAATTTCCATTTGATTTTTATTTTGATGCTCTGAACAATTTAAATATAAACCCTTTAATATGGGTGAATTCACTTCACTTAGTACTGAAAGAGTTAAGAGCTGTTTTGCAGTTGTGTGAATAACTGACATAACTCTAAAATTGTAGCGTTTATTCTGTATATTACCATGTGAATGATTAGTTTTATATCGTCTTTTTTTTTTTAGTGTACAAATATATTTATATTTCACTTCTTTAGATTTCTTCTTCAGTTTAACGTGTTAAAATCTATTTGCTTAAACTATTTTTTGAAGAGTATAACTAAAATATGTTTTAGCCTTATTTCATGAAACTATGTGGTTGACCTTTCTGAGGTCAGCATGTTATCCTTCATGCATTTGACCTTTCTATTGCCATTTTCATAAAGTTTTTCCTTGGAAGTAATGACATTTACAATAGTCAGTTACCAGCAGACATTTCTGGCAGTAGCAGTATCTTTGTGATCCAGCCAACTGTCCTAAGCATCATTAGGGGAGAAGTAGTCATGGTATGGAGAAATGGAATGATAAAATAATAAACAAAAATAAAGTAAAAAAAAAATCTGATGTTTTGTTTCCACAGAAAATCCACATTATAAAGACACCTTATAAATTATTTTCTTCAATCTTAACTATATTTGATACTTGCTACATGATTAGTTTTCTTAATGATTTTATTAACTTCAGATTTAAACAAAGATAAAAGGTTCAATTTGCAGGGACGAATGTGTGGTTAAGAAGTTCACTTTGCAGCCACATAGTTTCGGGTTCAGTCCCACTGTGTGATAGCTTGGCCAAATGTCTTCTACCATAGCCCCCGACTAATGTGAGTGAATTTGGTAGATGGAAACTTTGTAGGAGCTCATTGTATATATGCATGTGTGTATGCTTATGTTTGTCCCCTACCACTGCTTGACAATTGGTGTTGGTTTGTTTATGTCCCTGTAACTTCATGGTTTGGTAAAAGAAACTGATAGAATAAGTAGCAAACTTAAAAAGAAATAAGTGCTGGAATCAATTTATTTTACTAAACCCTTCAAGATGGTGTCCTACCATGGCTGCAGTCTAATGACTGAAACAAGTAAAAGATAAGTTTATTGCTTGAGATTTATTTACATTGTAATTTGATTTCATTCTTTAAATGATGATCTGCAATGGATTCTTGAACAAATTTGGGCATTTTTGCTTCATAAAAGTTGAGATGAAAAGGTGCATAATTGGATAAAATGAAGAACAGCTTCAAGCTATTTTAATGATAGACTTGTGGTTGTGAGGGAATTCTTTGAACAATTGGTAATTCATAACTAATATTTAACAACTGAGCCTAGACTAAGTGCTGAAATATCTAAAAGAATTTATGACTGCAGTAAATGATAGATTTTGATTATTGTGCAATTTCAAATTATTAAATAATTTTCTTAATGTCTGTTTTTCGCACTTTGGCATTAGACACACATTTCTCTTCCATTTTCTTTTTACTAGTGCTTATTCTGAAGTCAGCATTCATTATTTTTTTTCACATTTCTTTTTAATTTTTCTTTCTGTTCTTGTTATGCAACTCTTATCTTTCATATAGTATCTCCCTAATCTTCTCTGTTGCAAAAATTTTATGCTTTTGCTATTTTATATCTTATCCCCTTTGATCCTTAGTCTATCTTTTAGTTTCATATTTCATATCAAGTATATCAAATTTCTCTCAGTTTTGTTTTAGTTTTCATAAATATTTACTTGCTTCACAGCCATACAAATGATATATTTCCGACATCAGCATCACAACTGTTTTCCTTTTGAAAACTTGTCAGCCTAGATACACCTCTTCTAGCTAGAAAACTTATTCATACTCTTCTCAGTGACTTCTCATAATCTATTAGTTTGTTGGTGGAGAGAGCAGTTAACTTGATTTTACAGATTTTTTTTGACAACCTTTTAAGAATTAAAGTGTGATTTATTGGAAAATGATTGAAAGAGTTGATTAATACAGATTTCTGAGTTTTCAGTTTACAGACATTTTAAGATTTCTATTTTAGCTAATTCTTCATTTGTTTTCCTCCCCCACAAAATCATCAGGCTGCCATGGGTTGGATAGGTTATTACTGTCTAAGTTGATTCTTATTTGGAGTTACTTGACAGTCTGTGTAGCTCAGAGGTCAGGGTGTTTCTTCAAGTCAAGCTGCTACTTCTCTGCATTGAGGGGGTCATGTGTCTGGTACTAGGGATATGTGATTAGAATGTCAAGGAAAGGGTTGCAAGATGGATTCTTCCAACTGAGACTTCTACTTCTGTGACTCTGTCAGGAGTAGCAGGTAGAGAAAATGGATGGATGGTTACTGCCCTCCTGTATGGTTCAAAGGACCACATCTCATAAAGTCCATTTTAGACATGGTTTCTACAACTGGATATTCTTCCTAATACCAACCACTTTATGGAATATACTGCATAAGCTTCATATGGCACCAACACTAAAGAGGTTTTCATGTGTTCAAACAGACTAAAGGGGTCCTCTTGATCCTAAATTGTTTCTACTTGTTTGCTAACAATTTTATAGAGTGTACTGGGTATGTTTTATCATTGCACCAGCACTAGTAAGGTTACCATAAAATAAAATAATGAGTCCTCTATTCTGTTACGCTTTTGCTCATTCAAAGCAATATGACCAAGAGGGTGAATGGTGTGTGTGTGTGTGTGTGTGTGTGCATGTATGTGTGTGTGTTATGTATATATAGAAAGAATGACAGAAGAGCTAAGGTTAGTGGGTAAAGGTAATTAGAGGATGATAGAAGAGAGAGTATTGGAAGCGGGATAGTAAAGATGGGACTGGTGGCTAGCAACACAAAAAGGAGAATGTTAGAGTATATTAAATATAAGCAAGTCAGATGGAATCCCTCATAAGTGTCTTGATATGAAAGAGAGAGAGAGAGAGGTAGAGATAACGATAATGGTAGGTGCTGTCTTGAATATAGTCAAGCCCAATTCTGTTTCTTGTTCCAAAAGTGGCATGGTATAGTGATTAGCTCTCCACTGCCATCAGGCAGCATTGTGTGTAGGTTAGATGTGTGATAGAGAGATGAGTAGTTATTAAAATGTCTAAAGCGTGCAATCACTCATACTCAAAAAAGCATAGCTGAGTTGACATTTCAAATATTGGTTTTAGCAAGAGCTATCTCATAAGAGAACCAAACCCAAGTCCAATAATAGAAGTGTAATGGACCTAAAGTTGAAAGCAAATATTTATTTTTTAAATAATCCATTTAGAATTATTTCTGAATATGAGCAGAAATAGTTGGGGAGCATCATAACCATGTGTTGAGAGGAATTCTTTGGGGTTTGAATAATCCATCTGTGGAAACATGGGTGTTTCATTCAATATCCTTAAACCACCCTTACTTGGTCCCCACCTGCAAGGTCATGCGCTGTTTATCTTGATATGAGATTACCATGTTGCGCACATATGATTGTGATGCATGAGCCTGGTGTATTAAATGGGTAATCATGATGGATATGTTGGGCTTCATGTAACCCCAGTGTTACTTTAATGGCACACACTGCTCTCTCAATAATAATAATAATAGATCATTTTAACATCTGCTTTTCTATGTTGTATGGGTCAGATGAGAAAATGTTTAGAGTTTTCTACAACCAGATGCCCTTCCTAATGTCTGTGTACTCATATACACACATATACCCGTGTGTGTATACACAAGTTTTTGGTTACAATGAAAGACAGAATACTTAATACACGTTGTGAAGTCATCTAGTGATGGAGACAAATTTTGAGCTTCATGCAGCAACCAACTGACCTTTACATTACCTGGTGGTCTGTGTGCAACTTTTGATGATGCAGTAGGGAGCCAAAGCAAATCTGGTATAATCAATGATGGATCTAGATAATTGTATATGAGCATTAATTCTTAATGTTGGCCAAATGTGGTACCTGTGAGAAGTATGTGTTGTTTTGATTCCTCTCTACATGTTCTGTGAATGTTGTAGAGGTATTGTATGTAGTTATATCTATTTTTATCTTCAGTGTTTGTGTGTGTGTATAATATATTTATGTTCAGTGTGATGGCTGGCAGTTAGAATAGATGAACTGGTAGATCTGGTACTTCATTGGGGGAAATTACAGATTCTTTATATCTTTTCTTATTTATTTATTTATGTTTTGTTTTTGTTTGTCTTTGATTATTCACTACAAACTTTGGCAACATGAGGAATAGTTTGTTAGCCAGTGTTTTGTGTGGCTGAATGTAAATTGGTGGCAGGGAATGGAGTCAAAAGCTTTACTGACACCTATAGTAGTTACAGTAGTGCAAGTAGGGACTTTGTTGCTGCTGAAACCATCATTATTCTTTGTGTCAAGGTTGTTGAATGTAGTGCTTTGAAATCATGTGAGTTGGGAGAACAATGTGTAGGTTTGTTATATTGAAGATGAGCCTTGAATTTTTGAGGGAGTGTCTTTGAAGGTGGTGAGTCTGTGTTGCTACTACTTTGGTTTAATTTTTGTTGGAGTTTATAATTAATGACAAGTAAAATAATTGTATATACTGGGCAATTGTCTGTTGGTCATTATGATACTATCTGTGGCTGAAGCTTTAGATCAAAGATTGGATTCCAAAGTCATTTAAGAAGTTGTTCTTCAACTTCTTCCATTGCTGCTCTTCCATGGTCTGCTATATCTATAGGTGCCACCATATCCATCCTTAATTTAAGACAGCACAGTGTGACTTGTGGGAAATTCATCTGTTGTGTCTTGCAGGTCATGTACTTGCACAGAGACCTTCCTTCATTAACTCAAAGTAAACTTTGGTGTTATTGTGTTGTCAAAAACTGTTATGAATTGTGTTTTAACCACAACAATCCTATTGCTTGTATTTCAGCTTTTGTTTAAGGGTATGATTTATGAGAGCTTTGGCTGCTATTTTCAAGAGATTGAGTGACAACTAAATTGTGTGTGTGTTTCTGAAACCCTGACATGTATGAGTGTAAATGTGTATGGGGTATAGAAGTTTGTCACTGCTGCAATACATCTGTTATCTTGGCATAAATATATATATATATATATTGTACAATAATCTAAAACATGTAAAAGAAAGGTATAAATTGTATAAAAATACAAACCAATTATTTTATTAATTGCTTTTTAATTCTGAATTAGTTCTTTTACTTTACCAATTATTTACTGTATTTCATTAGGTGTGTGTGTATATATATATATATAGGGAGAATTCACAAAAAAACAAAAGTCGACAGGTGATATAGACAACAAACAGATGTATTAGTATAACGCTCAGGAAGTGAAAAAGTCTTTAACATTTCGAGCCTATGCTCTTCCTCAGAAAGGAACACGGAAAGAAACAAGCAGAGAAAATAAAGAAAGTGTAGTGGCTAGCGATCTATCATGGCGAATGCCGGACAGAAGGGTCACACAGGAGAGCTAGGGAGAAGGGAGATAATAAAGTAGTGGTGATCCCACAACGAAGGTGCGTGTGCGTGTGTATAAGAGAGTTTGTATGTGCGTGTGGAAGAGGGCTAGTGGTCTCGACATGTGCGTGTGTGTATGTGTAGGTGGTCAGTGCTGGTATATGCGTGGTGGTGTGTTGTGTAGTATGGTGTAGTGGTGTGTGGTGTGATTGTGTTGGGAGTGGGGGAGGTGAGAGTGGGGAAAGCAAGGGTAGGATGTGGGTTAGGCTGAAGGTGGAGGTAGAGGTGGGGTATGTGCATAGGCAGAGGGTGAGGGTAGAGGTGGGATATGTGGGAGTGGGTGTAAGGGATGGGGTGGGGTGGGATGGGCGAAGGATAGGGAAGGTAGGGGCGGAATGTGTAGGGGTGGGATGGGCTTACGAGAGAGGGGTGCCGATGAAGTGGGGATATGTATGTATATTTACGTTAGCAAAATATTCTCATTTTATGACATAAAAAATATTAAAAAAAAATTACAAGTTCATTCACAGAAAATCAAAATAGTTCAGTTGGATGAATGTTGTTTGGCTGAAAACTAAAGGTCTCATGTTCAAGCCTAGGTTTCAGCACGTTGAAAAGTTTCTTGAAATTATTACTAATCAAAATCTTTGCAGTTTGGTTGACTTAGGGAGAATGATAGAGGGGAAGTTTTACTAGTCACATATTTACATTTTGGCATATAATCAGCATTATAATAATATTGTAATGTTCTAATTACAAAATATATGTTAAGGCTATTTATAGGTGTAGGTACAGGTGTGTAGTTAAGAAGTTGACTTCCCAACCATATGGGTCTCAGTTCAGTTCAACTGCATGGCACTTAGGGCAGATGTCTTCTACTATAGCCCCAGGTCAACTTAAGATAATGATGGCTGTATGGTTGAGAAGGTTGCTTCACCACCACTGCTTTTAAATGCAGTCATGCTGAAAATTCACTCATCACCCTGGACAATGAATAAATTTGTATGAGAGCTGAGTGAGTGAATTTGGTAAACAGCAACTGTACTAAGCCCATTACACACACATACACATGATGTGTGTAAGAATGTGTGTGAATGTGGATATTTCACTTGTCACTGTTTAAATAATGTGGTGTTGATGTATGGTGACCTTCCTTGTTGGCATTATGACCAATTGTCCTGTGATTTCATAGACTCTGTAGAATATATGTCTGTAAAAGTCCTTTACTTGAAAAACAGGTGGGGGTTAGTGACAGGCAGAGTGCCAGCAGGAAAATCCTGCCTCAAAATCAATTCCTGTTCAATCTATGTCAGCAAGGAAAAAACTGATGTTAAATAAAATGAACAAGCAAAGACACATTTGTGGAGTAAGAGGAGGAGAGTGACGGAGAAATAATGAATGTTATATTAATAAAACTAATTGCTGTTTTTATCTATTTTTATTTATATTTTATTCTTTTATATTTGTCAATCATTTACTTGAATGATAAATAACAACAACAACAATAATCCTTTCTACTAGAGGCATAAAGCCTAAAATTTTGGGCGAGTCAATTATATCGACCTCAGTACTCAACTGGTACTTATTTTATCAACCCTGAAAGAATGAAAGGCAAAGTAGGCTCACAAAATTTGAACTCAGAATGTAAAGATGGAGAAAATGCAGCTAATCATTTTGAATAATGATGATGATAGCAATAATAATAATAATAATAATAATAATATAATAATAATAGTTTCAGATTTTGGCACAAGGCCAGCAATTATAGGGGAAGAGTTAAGTTGATTACATTGACCCCATCGGTACTTTATTTTATTGACCCTGAAATGGTGAAGGGCAAAGTTGACCTTGACTGTATTCAAACTCAGAATATAAAGAGCTGGATGAAATGCTACTAAGCATTTTGTTTGATGAAGTGGCAATTCTGTCGGCTTATTATTAATAATCCTTCTATTGGCACAAGGCCTGAAATTTTGGGGGAGGGGACTAGTCGATTACATTGACCACAGTGCGTAACTGGTACTTAATTTGTTGACCCTGAGAGGATGAAAAGTGAAGTCAACCGTAGCACAATTTGAACTCAGAACATAATGACAGGTGAATTATTATTATCAATAATAATAATAATATAATAATAATAATAATATAATAATAATAGTTTCAGATTTTGGCACAAGGCCAGCAATTATAGGGGAAGAGTTAAGTTGATTACATTGACCCCATCGGTACTTTATTTTATTGACCCTGAAATGGTGAAGGGCAAAGTTGACCTTGACTGTATTCAAACTCAGAATATAAAGAGCTGGATGAAATGCTACTAAGCATTTTGTTTGATGAAGTGGCAATTCTGTCGGCTTATTATTAATAATCCTTCTATTGGCACAAGGCCTGAAATTTTGGGGGAGGGGACTAGTCGATTACATTGACCACAGTGCGTAACTGGTACTTAATTTGTTGACCCTGAGAGGATGAAAAGTGAAGTCAACCGTAGCACAATTTGAACTCAGAACATAATGACAGGTGAATTATTATTATCAATAATAATAATAATAATAATGTTTCCAGCCTTGTTTGTGTGTACCCTTGTCTTGACATCACATGATGGTTGTGAACAAGCATCACAAGCAGTGTTTATTTTTCCACAAATTTCTCAGTTGTGGACCAAAATTGTATTGAAAGAAAAATTTGATTTGATGAAGATATCAAGTATAATCTGTTTCAAGACGTCACATTAGTTTCCATGCAATGAAACTAAAGTTTGAAGTAAGTCTCGTTGAAATTTAGAAGGGAAGTTTTACAGTTCTTGATGAAGACACCCTAGTGAAGTAAGTTTTTACTGTAAGGAATTTTATGGAGTAAATTTAGTTTGTCAGAAATGCTATGAGTTTATGTAATTTACCAAGACACCAAATTAGGTAAGAACTGAAAGTATTGGTTATCAAACAAAGATTTTATTGTAGTTTGACTTTATTAAAAATATGATTCATAATAACTTTCTGCCAGTCTAAATTACATCACTATGTGTAAGAATTAAAACACAGGTTGTACCAATGTCTAAGATATTCTGCCATGACACTTTTGTATAGGAAAAAATGTATTGTTGACCTCTATTCATATAATTGTCATCATCTTACTCAGCTTTAAACTAATGCTTAATTGTAGTCCATTTCTCGGTTAGTAGGTCTGAATTGAATATTATTTTCGTTTTGTGAAGGCTTGGTTGTTTCCTTTTTATCAATTTGTAAACTTTTAGCACACGAAACTGTTCCTTTTATATTGCAGACGTGATGCTATTTTCAATTTGTTGCTTTCGTCTCAATGGCTTTATTGTTTCCTTTCTCTGGCACAAAATACTTGATATGTCTATATATATTCTTTTACTTGTTTCAGTCATTTGACTTTGGCCATGAACGGGTACTACCCTGAAGGGTTTATTTAGCCAAGCAAGTTGATCCCAGTAGTTAGTTTTAAGTCTGCTGCTTATTCTACTGGTTTCTCTTTGCTGAACTGCTAAGTTTCAAAGATGTAAACAAACCAACACCACCTATCAAGCATTTGATGTGTGTGTGTGTGAATGGCGAGTAACACAAGTACACACACACACACACACATCTATCCATATATGTATGCATGCATATGTATGTATATGTGTGTATGTATGTGTATATATGTATAGTTTCTGGCTATCAGTACTGAACTGATAATCACATGGCTACAAAGTAAACTTTTTTAACAATGCAGCCATGTGAAATTAGTTCTTATTTTTTTTGTTTCTTTTTCAATAATTCCGTAACTGTGTGATTCTTTTAGCTTGTATGATTAGACATATATCTTATTTGTCATCGATTAAGGACATATTTACATTCAGTTGTACAAATAAATCTATAAATTTGAGGCTTCATTGAAATTGCTGATTAGTACCTCTGATTCTTTCTGGACTTCCTAGACTGCTTTGTTGATGTACTTGACAATTGGTGTTTTTGCTTTTTCTATCTAGTTAATATAACAATGGGCTTTAGACTTTAGTACATAATTAATATTTTAATACAGAATTTACTGTCTTGCTTTTTGCTGTCGACCTTTTAAGAATGACACTTTTTTCTTCAGTGTTTTTTTTTTTATATTTTCGTTTCCTTTTTGGAAAACTATTGCCAAATTTAAAAATAAAGTGAGTATAGTCAACTATTGTTTATATCATTCTGATTTCATATATAATTCTAAGAAAGAATACTTTTCTTTCTATTGTTTAAAGAATGGAAGTGCATTTATGATTTCTCATGGAGTTAATTCTAAACACAATAAATATTAGTACTCTTTTCTATCAGTATTCATTCTTCATACATTTGAATAACTATTCCAATATCTATATATATAAAACTGTAGTTGTGTGAGTGTCTGTCTCCTACAATTTAGATTCCTAACTCCTCCCACATTTTGCGGTGCAGTTTAACCAAATTCGGGTATCTTATAGTCGTGATTAATATCAAGCCCGTCTGGCTATTAGCGCGCGTCTACGATGAGTCTACGATTTTAAAAATAATTTACCATTATTTTTTATTCCATTTTAATGCATAATTTTTCGTGTGTCGATGGCGGCGGAGTTGGCGTCCATGGTCACACCTGCACCTGTTTGCTTCTCCCCCTTCTTCCCTCCCTCGTGAAGCTGTGGGGAAGGGAGTGTAAGGAAATCAACGTCGTAAAGCGTTGTCAAGGAGACCAGCGTTCTTTTAGAACAACGACTTCATGGCTTGAAGACACCAAAACAGAAATGGCTAAGAAAGCCTGAATTGGCATCTATAAGGGAAGTAACTCTCTAAAAATGCTTATATAGTTATTTCCCTTACAAACCCGAGCAACGCCGGGCGATACTGCTAGTTTATAATATATTTCTAACACATTTGTCCACTCTGTAAGGTTGTTGGTAAAAACCATGTCAAAACAGACAGTGAAGCCCGGTGCAGTCTTCTGGTTTGCCAGCTCCTGACAAACTGTCCAACCCATGCCAGCATGGAAAACAGATGTTAAATGATGATGATGAGTGAAAGCTTCATTCCAAAGAATGGATCTTTACAATGTTTAGTAAATAATACTGTTAAATGACCAGTTATTAGTTTCCAATATTTAAACTAAAATTCCTTCAAATTTGGTTGAGTCAGCAGAAAGAAGATCTCACAGGTTATGGAGCAAGAAAGAGAAGTTATGCTGGAAGCCAGGAGGAGATGAGCAGTGAGATGGCCACCTCTGGTGCCCCCCAATAGGAGGGTGTTATGATTCAGGGTAGAAACACCCAATGATCATTTGATACTGTCTGATGATATCAATACCTCCTGGTTAAACCCTAATTTACCAAAAATCAGTGCTGAAGAAGCATCTTCTTTTAAATGTTATTAATATCATAGTGCTGGTTAATTAACAAATTCTATATTAAAAATGGAGGATCCTCTATTTTTCGTTATTTCTATTGATTTAATTTTGTAGTTTATATTATGCTCTGGACCACACTAACTTCATAAGATTATCATGTTTCTGGCTATTAACCTCATCTTTGCCAGTGAGAGTTTTAATGTTTATATCTGTACTATGTTTTGATTAGATGGATTTAAATTAGGAACTGTTATTTTTAAACTAAGGATTATACACTCATACACTCAATATAAACAATTAACCCTTTAGCATTCAGGTTTCTTTATCAGATGTATTGCTTATTTATTTACATTGTTTTGAATTAATCACATTATTTTGTGGTTTCAAAATTTTAATGTTCTGCTTGTATATTTTTAGTAGGTTAGGTGTGAGAGGTTGGGTATGATCATTTTTAACATAAAACAAATAGACTACTTGGGTTAGATATAGCTGGATTAAAGATTGGCTCTGAATATTTTTTTAAAACTAAGTGTTATATACTTGGAAAGTGTAATGGTGGTTGCTTCTGAGGGAAGGAACCCTTTGGAAGAGGTACCAGAAGACTCTACCTCTGTGACTCTTCCAGGAACAGTGGGAAACAAAAATGGATGGATTATACACTCTTATACATTGGGCCATAGTGCATGTACAATTAAAGTTACATTTTTACGTTATGCTTATCCTTTAATAAAGGCAGCTATATTGAACTGGCAGCCATATTGAACTGATGTCAGCACTGGACTTACTTATTGGGTTATCAATGTTTTATATGTTTCCTTTTTTGTTTTTTTTTAATTTCTTTTTTTATTAAGTTTTCGCGGTGGTTCTGTATTCTAGAAATTTCATCTCATAGCAAAATATGATTTCCTCTATCACTCCATGGATATTCATGTTATAGACATTTATTCTCTCTTTAAGGTTTTCCAATGCTCTATAAGAACTTCTTCAAATATGTGGAATGTTGTAGATACAGTTTTTATGTATTTAGAGCATTATTACCCTTGGTTTAGAAATGAAGGATTCTTGTTCAAATCTAATTTGGTTCTATGTGTATATTTAAAAATAAGATATCTGATGATAGTTGGAAATGAAACTAATCGAAATGTAACCTAGATGTAAATGATAAAAAAAAAAAATCATCTCTAAAAATGAGGTTAGGAATTTGAGAAATGATCATCTTATTAACAACTCATCTCAGGCATTTAATCAACTAAACTACATACCTTCACATGAGCTTCTTCACTAAAATACCATTTTCCTGTTATTGTCACTTTCTATATATAAATGATTAAATGATCTACTGAAAGCTTCATTTGTTTTTCTCTAAACAATTTAGTATTCATTTCTATCCACATTCGCCACCCCCTACTTAAATGCTGAAATTAAGTGTAAAAAAATAAAATGAAATGAAATTTATTTATTTCAGAATTTCTAATTAAAGCTTAAAGGTATAAAATTTTCATGAATTAAAATTTATTTCAATCAAAATAATTTTCATATCTTGTAATTGGTATATTTATATATATATAAATTATAATTAACTATTCATCATCAATAAAATTTAATATTGTTGAATTTTCAGCATTTGTATTAAATCATATTAAAATTTTATTTTGTTTAGATTTTGAAATCACTTGTGTTATTCATCAATAGATATATATATATATTTAATATTTTATTTTGTGAATTGTTAGTTTGATGACTTTATATGCCTTTCTTCATTTCTTTTCTATACAAAAGCAAGCGTACCAGTGTCGGCCGAAAGTCCAGTTTCAGGGGCCTAAGGTAATGCAAATGCACAGCTGCCTTTATGTGCAATGGACGGTTATTGATAGCTTACATTCAGCTTCTTTGAATATCTAAGGAATGGTCTCTAGTCTTTAACATGCTGGGTTAGAGAGTTAGATTCCATCAAGCTTAAGGAAGTTATTTCCTAGGAATGTTAAGCTGAAATGCAACCCTCCATTGACTAAGCAATCGTGGTTCATATTGCAATTTTCACTCAAAGCAACTTCGTGCAAGCTGTTCATTTTAAAGTTCGAGCATGCCTTATAGTTGATTCAATAGCTTCGATCATTTTTTAACTCATATTTATATATATATACACACACACACATATATATATATATATATACATATTCACTTCAGTGATCTCCAGTTGATTTTCTTGCTATATTGTTGCTTCCTGAATAGAAAATACTAACATTTTTCTGATATTGTTTTCTCTTCTTCATAGAAAAGTTATACAACACAGTTTATTGAAAATTGGTATAATCTATTTATATATTTATTTGTCAGATAAACATTTCTTTTTTTGTATACCTCAGTTATGCAAAACATTGGCTTATACGATTTGGATGATGCTTCTGATTATAATGATTATAATGATTGTAGCCTTGTTTGTTTTGCTTCTTTTTTCTTTTTTTTTCTGTACAAAATAATGGCATTTCAGTTTTGTTGATGAAATTTGGTCTTTGAAATGAGTAAAATAGGTCTGAAAGTTTCTGGCATTTAAAATTACAAACTGTTCAGTCAATTCACGAAGCATGAATGAAATGCTGTGTAAATATTGTGTGTACTAAAGCAGTGGCTTGTTTTATGGTCTTTCTGTTTTCTTATAAGGTAGAAAAACTCACTGAAAAAATGTGTGTGAACATAGCATGGAAGGCAGACGTTAAACAATGATGATGATTATTTATATATATATATTTATTTATTTATTCACTTACACGTACATGCATATATCATTGTTATAGAGTTTAAGTCCTTTATTATCTATTGTATAAAAGTAAAGAATTTAATTGATTAGAATTGACTAAGATAGGAAAGAAAGAGCTAATGTTGCTATACGGAAGATACTTTCACTTTATTTGCAAATGGTCTTAATCTTTATTTTTGCTATTAATTATATTTTAAAATTTTCTTTATTTTTTTCTAAAACTTCAAGTCAAAATTCATATTTCTGTATAAATGCATAAGTGATATTAATGAATAAATAAATATTACATAAGCGCCAGGTACCCTCTCTAATCGACACATTGTGGTTAGCTAATCTTGGAAACACTTATTTTCAACAATTTACTTTATAAAATTTTTATCAGATAAAATATATAGGAATTATAAGTACAATTTTAAGGTTGCAGTTTTTTTTATTTGTATGGTTTTATTTTAATATTTTAATAAGGAATTTTTATTTTCTCCTCAAAATTTGATTTAGTTTAAAGTCAAATGAAATAAAGGAAGCCAATCATTAATTGTATAAATTGGAGTTTGAACATTCTTGATAAGTGGTTTGTTGGTCTCATTTTATCTTTTCCACTGGGAGAAAAAAAAATTATATTTTGTCATGGTTTAATGTTTTTTAATCTCCGGTAATCTCTGCTTTTTTGATAAAATGTTTTACTAGTAATTTCATTGTTAAACCTACTTGAGTTTAATAAGTCTATCATTATAAATTCAAATTAATTAAATAGAACCAAATTAAATCTAAGAGTGCAAGAAAAAACTCTGTTTGTGTGTTGCAAGCTTGATATATATAAATATTTTACTGAGGCTTTGACAATGTTTTCATCCTTTAAATATTCTTTGCACGTGCATATTTGTTACTAAGATAGTTTTCAAATAACAACACCTTGATGGCTCTTCGTCATTGACATGCATGATTTCGAAGACATTCTAAAGGTAGATTTATTTTAACATTTTCATGAACTTTTCTTGCTATTGTAAAAGTTCATATTTCTCTAATAGTTCTGACTTGATTGTTTTTTTTCTTTGCTTGACAAAGCTGCCTTAAGGTTTCCGTGTTAAATCTGTACTTAATCATCATCTCTCATACTTCATTGCTTTGGTTTAGAGCAAATAGGCTTGGCAGCTGTCTAGATATAGCTAGTTATTTTAGTGGCTAATAATATTATTACACTTATTATTATTATTATCATCATCATCATTATTATTATTACTGCTACTACTACATTTGTTTGAAATTTTCATCTGATACCATCTGATATCTTTATTGTGTATTATTGTATTAAATTGTTGAAACTAATCTGTTCAAAGCATGATTATTAACCATTACATATTTTTCAATTATATAGTTGAGTACTTAAAAAAAAAAAAGATGTAATTAATTTATAAAAGAACTTCATATTTCATAATTTATTAAAGTAAGTTTTAAATTTATCTGAAATGTCATTCTTTGTGTTTTTAGGTTGTTTGGGATCTTTTAACATTTTTACTTATGGAGATGATGGATTTCTTAGTTTAAACACCAAGCAATACTTATAATTTGTTGTTTGTTTATTATTATTTTAACTGCAAAAGAAGAGCACTTTGTTTTAAAGAGTCTAAAATAGATTGTTTTCTCTATTGATTACAGATATTTAATCTATTTTAGTTAGTCTTCTTAGAACTTGATATGTTTTTTTTTTTCTTTTAGGTATTTTTGAGATTTGTAACTTTTCTAAAATATAACTGCTTTTACTTATGGACAGGAAGATACTTTTGTATATTGCAAATTTCTTTGTCAGAACATTGCTGTGAGAGAATTCAAAAGATTTTTCACTTATATATAACTGAAAGAATATTTGAATTGTGTATCTATTTATTTAACAAAGCAAATTATTAACGAAAACATATTAATATTTTGAATTAGATTAGACAAAAGAAGTTATTTTGGTATTATTGGTACTGCAAGACATGGTGACAGTAGTGTATTTAATGTATTTATGGCTTCTTAGGAGTCAAGTCAGGACATTTGATGTAATTAGGTCATTTCTTTTTAGCTAGGTGGCACTAATAGTGGTTGGTGGTTAACTTGGCAATGTGTTCCATAATATCCAAAGTTCAGTGTTTCAAATTTCTGAGATCAAATCCACTTTAGATGAATTTACCTTTTACTCTGTCAGCATCAATGAAATAATATTTGTGATATAACAGTGTTTGATATTTTTTCTCTTTAGGAAGGTCCTTGTGCTTTTAGGGCAATGGAAAGCCATTATATAATTTGCAATATCTGAGTTTGGTACACTTATACATTATTGAGGTAAACCAGACTGGATTAGATATTTCTCTAGTTTCTATAAGCATGATATTTTCTGACAAATAGAAATTAATAAAACATACTTGTCTGATATTTTCAAAATTTTGCCAGTCTAAAAATAATAATTTTATTTTTGTCACAGAAGGAGGCAGGGATCTTGCAATCCTATAGGTAATATATATATATAATATATATATATATTATATATATATATATATATATATATATATAATATATATATATATATATATATATGTGCAGCACTGTTGGTGGTTGTGGTGAAGAAAGTTGCTTTGAATAGAAGATTGTGTGCTGTGGAATAATGGTGGTTGAAATATGTTGGTAAATGAGCCTTTGCCTCTTAGATATGATCTTGATATATTGAGCACTGGATTGGGTAATATAAATGTCACCCAAACAGGGTCAATAGCTGGTTAAGACTTGAAGTACTTTCTCACTCTAAAAAGGAAGACTAGTCAGGCAGTTTTGACAATGTTACAATATATATATCCGCTCTGTTTGTTTTTTTTACATTCATCTTTTTTCTGTGCTTGCATGGGTTAGATGAATATGTTATCAAGCCATTGCTTTATGGCTGGATGCACTTCCTGATGCTAACCCTTACTTGTTTCTGAACTAAGGGCTCTTTTATTCTGTTTGGTTTTGAAGGTGCAAATTGAGCAGATGACTTGTTGACATGCAAAGCAACAAGAGTTCTTGTCTATAAGTTGCAACCTTCATCAAAACAAACAATATGTGAGCATATTTACACACACGCACACACACACACACACACACAAAAGAGGGATTTCTTTCAGTTTCTATCCACTAAATTAATGGGCTTAGGGGTAGCTTTCTGTAGTAGTACCTGAACATTTTAATATATTTTTTATACTATTATATAGCAACCAAAAATTGTTTATTTGTTTAGTGTGTTTATGTGTTCTACACATGATATGACTGAATAATCTGCAGTACCTTGGAACAGTTTATGTGTAGTGATGGCTTTATATTATGGGTGTGGGATGGGTGTCAGCATAACTTTGTAACCATGATTTTTGTGCTGGTAACATTTAGACTTAAATGTAACCTGCTTAATAAAGTAGTTTGTGCCAAACTTAATAAATCGGTAAAACTTTGTATTGGTAATTCTTAAGAAACTATACCAGTAATCATCTAAGATTTTAGTGTTATTTGGATTATTACTTGCAGCTCTAAGAATATTTAGATGGAAGTAAGTTTTAAGCTAAATGTATGGGTTCATTAGTAAAAGACTTGTTATGACAGTGTGGATTAAAATATATCCCCAAAGCAATAATGTTTTGGTCAAATGAAAGTCAAAACATAGGGGATGATCTTTTGTGTGAGATTTGAATTGAATTAGCTAATTAGATTTGTAATGTTGATAAGTTTAAATGCTTTAGGATGAAACTATCCAATTATGTTAATTGTAATTATAAAGCTTTTGGAATATTCCAGAATTGATTTAGTTTCTTCTGCAGAGTCAGCCTCTAAGAAGGAATGTAAGCTTGTGGATTCTATGTTAAATAACTGAGTGGGGGGGGAAACTGAAATATTTTGGAATATTTATCTCTGGCTAATTATTTATTTGTTAATGATCTAATTTGAACATCTGACAAAAATTGACTGAAGCATCTCTTAGTTTTGTAATAGTAAAATTATAAAGCTTAGTGCTATGTTGCTAAAGAATTAGATGGTTATCTTGAAACACTTGAAAATATTGAAGATAGATAATTGCTTATGCAAGTCAACAACAGGATACATGAATGCAAGTTATTGTATTGCAAATATTACAAAACTATATCATTGCCAAACTGTTTGAAAAAAAACGGTTTACTGGAATTTTTATATTTTATTATTCTAGTTTCAGAAGTTTATTGCTCAATCAATATTAACCCTTTTGACACCAACTCATCTGAAATCATTCCTATTTCTATGGCACAAATTTCTTCTTTTTAAATATCTAAATTTAAGCCTTCCATCAAAATTTCATGTTAATATATTTTCCAAGCACCAACTTAACTTTTTCATTATCATATTTCTGTTGAAATACATCAGTTTCATTTCAAAAGAAGAATTTAGTAAAATAACTTTGTCATTAAGCTTGTGTTTGAAATATAAATCAGTATGAAATTTTGATGGACAGTTTTAATTTAGTTCTCTTTAAAAGTGAAAGCTTGTATCATAGAATCAGAAGTAGTTTCAGGCGAGTTGGTATCAAGAAGTTTAATAATGACAAATTTATTTTAATAAAATGTATATAAAAAAAAAAAAAAAAATGAAATGTAACAAAAGTAGTTCAGCAGAATTACATGATAAAATGGTTGAACTTAAGATTGGCAATGAATGATTGAATCCTGTGGAACTTATTGATTTATTATATTCTGTATGAATTTTACAATAATAAATTGAGAATAAAATGGCAACCTAAGTTTAAAAAGAAATAAACAAGCAAAACACAAATGTATATTAATTCTTAATTCTGAAATCAGTCATTACATATTTTTATTTTTTTTGTTAGATGTTACAGCAAATTAGATTGTTTCATCCAGTACTGAAAAAAGTGTTTGTAATTACTAAAACAGTAAGATTTTCTATGTAGTCTGGAAATAAAACACTTTTTGGAAATATTAAAGAAAAAGATAGGCAGTACCTCAGCATGGCTGCAGTCAAATGACTGAAGCAATTAAAAGGTAAAAGATAAAAAGATTTTCTTTGAAGCCAACTGGTTAAAAACAATTAGACCACCTTAGGAAGTGGTATGGTAAACAAAACCTGTATACTGCTTTTATTATTTCCAGCTTGACAAAGCTTTGCACGCACCAGCAAGTTTATTATTTGCTGTTTTCATATAAGAATGGCAGTTCTTAGTGGGCTATGAACAACAGTTTCAGTGTTTGTAGCTGATGAAGCATAATGATGCAGAAGCACTTCCTACAGTCTGATGATGTTCACAACTCAGCTCAGTGTGTTTTCACACACATTGTCTTTTAGGAGAATTTCACTTCCATGACAGTTACTGCAGCAAAGGTCTTTCTACATTTGAGTGTACACAAATGTGTTAAATATAAATGCAGACAGCTTTGTTATATTCACTATTAAACGACATTTTGTAGAAATATCTTCCAGAATAATTAATTGAAATAGCATTAATTTCATTAAAGTACTTAAAATATATTGTTATATTTAGATGCAAAATATAGAACCTTCACAAAGATGCAGTGATGAGTGAAGCTGATTTATATGGAATAATCTTGGAATTTAAATGACTAACAGCTAGACAAAGTGTAAGATTAAGGAATAATCTTAGAATTTAAATAACTAACTGCTACAAAAAAGTGTAAGATTATGGAAAGCAAAATTTCTCAATTTTAAATGTGAATGTGCTGTAAACTGGTCAGGAAGCATGTACTTTATGTATGAAAGTGTGTGTGTGTGTGTAAATGTTTGTAACAAAAAGGGCAACTCTTGATCGTAGAAATTGGAACTAAATATTTCTCTAAAAATTGCTTATCTTCATTTAGTATCTTTTAACTTTTATTTGTATCAGTCATTGAACTTTGCCATCTGGAGTGCCACCTTTAAGGATTTTAGTAAAACAAACTGACCTCAGTACATATTTTTTAAAATTCTGATACTTATCCTATTAATTTCTTTTGCTGAACTACCAAGTTATATGGATATAAACAAACCAACACTGGTTGTTAATTGGTGTAGGAGGACAAGTTCAGACACAAAGACACATACACACATATATATCATTGATGTCCACACAGTTTTTGTCTACCAAATTTACTCTCAAAGGTATTGGTTGGCCTTTGACTATAATAGAAGGAACTTGCCCAAAGCACCATACAGTGGAACTGAACCTAAAATCACATGGCTGCAAAGTGAGTTTCTTAACCATTCAGCCATATGTGCAGTTTGTTTTAAACAACTGTCAACATAGCTTCTATAAGATTTGTAGTAGTATTATGTAATTTTTTAAGCTGTGTAAAACTTGATCAGAGGAAGCCATTCCTTTATGATGGGAAACCGTTTAAGTAATACTATATTTATGCTGCAAATAAGGCGGTGAGTTGGCTGCATTGTTAGCATCCCAGGAAAGTTGCTTAGCAGCATTTCATCTATCCTTTTGTTCTGAGTTCAAATTCCACTAAGGTTGACTTTATACCTTTCATCTTTCAGGGTTGACAAAATAAGTACTAGTAGTGTATTGAGGTTGATAAAATGGACTTACGCCCTCCCCCAAATTGCTGGCCTTGTGCCAGAATGTGAAATCAATATATTTATGAATCAAGTAAAAGTAATATTTTGGTATTTTGGTTTTTAAGAAGATTATTTCTAGAAGAAATGTTTAATATTAAATAGTGGAGAGAGAAAACTAAAAAATTTGGTTTCTTCAGCACCTTAACTCTCCCCACATCACCATCTCTTTTCAATCCTAGGCATATACATAAAATTGAGGTTACTATAGCCTAACCACAACAATTCAATTTCCTGAATATTTAACATTCATTTTTGGTTTCCTAGTATCATTTGAGTCAAAGGAATATTTGAAAGATATTTTCATGGATGCTTTTCTTGCTTAAATGGCTTTTTTTTGTTACATGATTAATTTAATTCCTTTGATTATGGAAGTATTTTTGCCCAGGTAAAGAGTAACTTAGAGTAAATAGAATGAAACAATATCTTCCTGTTTTGAATGATTTACACACAATTCCAAAAGTAGGCATGGCTCAGTAGTGAAGAAGTTTGCTTCCTAACCAAATGGTTTCAGGTTCAGTCTCACCATGTGGCACCTTGGGTAAGTGTCTCCTAGTATAGCCTCAGGCTAACTAATGCTTTATAAGTGGATTTGGTAGATGGAAACTGAAAGAAGTCCATTGCATATATGTATCTGTGTGTACACACACACACACACACACACACACAAATGTATTTGTCTATATGTATGTATATATGTATGTGTATATACATATATGCATATATATATATATATGTAAATGTAAAAAAATACAAACTTGGACAAGAACGTGAAACATTTAGAAGACGATACAAAAAACACGGACGGGACATTCGAAGCGTTCAATCTTCAGTCAAGAACCGGATCATCTTCGCAATTTCGGCTATATATATATATATATACTTGTGTGTGTCCTTTGTTTTCAATCTTCTATGATCACATGTCTGGCCATGAATGGGGAAGTATTACCTTATTTGGAAATAGATGTGGGTTGGCAACAGGAAAGGCATCTGGCCATAGAAAATTCCCCTCAACAAATTCTGTCTTACTCATGTTAAAAACTAGGCCTGAAAATGGTGAGGAATTTATTGAAATATACTATAATCACTTGTTTGCAAAGATTTTAATTAAATCATCTATATTGAAAACTTAATTTTATCTTTTATCGTTTACTTGTTTCAGTCATTAGTCTGTGGCCATACTGGGACACCACCTTGAATTTTTATTCAATGAATTGGCCCCAGGATTTATTTTTTAAACCTGGTCCTTATTCTCTCAGTCTCTTTAGCTGAGCTGCTAAATTATGGGGAGACAAATACACCAACCTGGGTTGTCAAGTGGTGGTGGTAGAGACAAACTACAAAGACACACACATAGATATAGATGTGTGTATATATATATATATATATATATATATACATACACGATGGGCTTCTTTTCAGTTTCTGTTCACAAAATCCTCTCACAAGGCTTTGGTTGGCTCGAGGCTATTGTAGAAGATACTTGCTCAAGGTGGCATGCAATAGGACCGAACCTGGAGCCATGTAGCTGAGGAGCAAGCTTCTTACCACATAGCCACACCTATGTCTAATTGGTAAAGTTTCTTTATATGTTTTAGAATAAAACAATAGTGCAGTTGTGTAAGTTGTTATTTTAAGATTTTAGAATATAAAAAATTCATTTAGTTTCTTAAGTAGTTCTTTAGGAATTGTTGTAAGCATGTAGATTCTATGTTGAGTTATTGAGAAAATGCAAATCTTCTGAAGTATTTATCTCTGGCTAATTTGCCTATGATCTAATTTGAAGATCTGACAAAATTGACTGAAGTGCGTCTTTTAGTGATTGTATAAAAAAAAAATCTAGTGTTATATTGCTAATAAATTAGATTGTTATCTTGTATTAGAGATAATTATTTGTTATCACAATAACAATATTGGTTTTGTTTTATTTATCAATTAATCAATATTTATAATGTTATGAACCAGATATAAAATCTGCCACAGGCACAGCAATCTCACTACAGCAATTTTGAATATTTGATCTGTCCAGCGTAACAGTGAAATTTCCCTTACAAATGCTTTGCTGTCTTTAAAATATGAGTCAGCATGTTATTAAGTTCTTAAAATTTAGGTAAAGTAAAGACAAGATAGTCTTGGTCAGAGAAGTTAATGAAATACTTTCTTTCATTGATGATAGTTAACTTAGGTTATCTATCCAACCACAGCATTAAACACAAGCTGTCTTTAGCTCTTTACCATTCAGATTACTCTCTCAAAAGCATTGTGTATTTATTCACATTATTTTGAATTAATCATGCATGATCATGTAACTGTGAGTTTTAGACAATATGATTGCTTATATTAGAATGACATTGTAAGTTGGGTGTGAGAGGCTGGATCTGATCAGTTTCAACGTAAAATGGGTAGAATATTTGAGCCAGATATGGCTAGTTTATTTGCTAAAAAGAGCTAGTTTTCAGTATTTCTGACCTAAAATTCTAAAGGCTTCTTTTTCTCAATAAAAGTTGTTTCCTAAGTTACTTCATTGTTGCCTTATGGAACATTAGAAAAAAAATTATTGCAGGAAAATAATCCTTATCAATTCAGACATGTTATTCAAAAGTGCTTTAATTAATCATCTTTTAGTAGTCGAAAGTTTTCAATGACCAGAATTAGAAACCTAGTGAAGCAACCATAAAAATCCCCATTATTTTTGTAGTGTTTGGTATGCAACATTTCGTAGAAAGCTTGTGCTACAACTGTTGTTAGGTGGTGAAGTAGGTAAAAGTGGGAAGCACTCTTCATGTTTGAAAAGAAGCCAAATTTTTGCATAAAACGTTGGCAACATTTGGGTTGTAAGTGCAGCAAAAGGAATTTGTTGAAATACAGCTAGTGATTACTTTAATATAGTAATGTACTGGTTATGAAGTATACAGACATACACTTATGGTCTTGATTGGATAGTTGAATAAACTGGGCAGAATTTTTTTTGTTTTTGAAAGGCTGATATATGATATGGAAGAGACCTGGAAATAAAGTTGTGCAGATGTTATAAAATATAACTTCAGAAATGAAATAACTATTTGAGCAGTAATAAACTATATTTAACCCTTTTGTTGAACTACACTTGCCATTGTTTCAATTAATTTTGAAAAGAAAGAGGAATTTAGTAAAATAACTGTCTTTATTAATTTGGTGTTTTGAACATAAAATAATGGACTTTTGATGGAAGGTTTTAAATTAGATCACTGTGAAATAGGATGTTTGTATCATAGAACAAGGGGTAGTCTGATATAAGGTGCATCAGTTTTAAAAAGGTTAAGTTGATAATAGCTAGAATTACTTTTGCTCATTATCACCTCTATTATAAAGCATTACATTTAAGAAAAATACTTGAATATTGTAATGACATAATTTTATCTCTGACTTTTGTAAATACCGATAAGACAGGTGTGTGTGTGTGAAATATTGATTACTTTAGTCCAGTTATTATGTTAATATCTGTGAGCATGTATGTGTTTTTATATGTAATAAATATATATGCATATAACAAAACTGCTGTAATTAAAGACATCTATACGATTAATGTACTTGAATACTTATTGCCAGAAAATTCATTCCCATTTTGCTACAAACATTACAATTTTTATTAACTACTATATTCCAATCTTAGGGTAGGTATACTGTGTACTTGTGTGTTGTAAAAGGCAGCTAAAAGGATCAGAGGCTGGAAGGGAATCTAGTTGTAAAATTCTGCTTCAGAAAACCTCTCCAACTCTCGCCAATATAAAAAATCAAATGTAAAATGATTATGATGACTCAGAGGCTCAGAAGTTTTGTAGGTGCTTCTAGGTAGGTGAGGTTGATGCTATGATGATCAGTTTAAACTTCTGTAGGTTGAGAGCTGTGAGGAAAAAGCAATGTTGCTAGGGGAGACATTTTAGAGGATTAAGTGTTCAGTGTAGGTCTTAACTGAACTTTGCTGATGGTCAAAACCTGATGAGGATTGAAGAAGAATTCTACTCTTTGCAATACAATGTGATGGGGGTCATCACAAAATACCAAATAATAAAACTTAATATTTTCCCTCATTTTGAGGTGTTATTTTATTTTGCTTTGTATGTGTGTGTGTATCTGTGAGTGTGGAGATAAAACTTGTGGTTCAAGACTGTTTCTTTGATAAATGTGGAGATTGTCTTTGTCCTTCTGAAGGAAAGTAGGACATCTATCTACACCATTGTCATTACATAAAATGACGAAAGTAATCAGGCTTGTTGTAAACCTTAAGGGCAGGCCATGCTATTTCAAACATTTATTCTCAGGTGTGGTAGGGATCTAAGATTATAATTACAACCCACTGCACTGATAAATAATTTGTTGGGTTTCAACTTTGAGACTTCATCTTATTTTTTGATTAACAAATATGTATAGTGACATATAAAAGACATCAATTTTTTGAAATTTGTATATTTATATTGATTAAGTTTACTTAAGTCTGGCCAATTGTCAGCACTAGAGTTTATTACTGTGTCCATTGGAGTAAATAGATGATGAACACAATTTCTTCTGAGTAGGTTGTTAATCTTTCAATTATACAAATACTTATAGAGAGATTGGTCTAATTTCTCTCCAGGCTTGTACTCTGTTGATCCTCTTGGGATGAAAGTCTAAAATAGTTTAGGTGTGATTTGAACTTGCTAACAGTCTCGTGGATGAGAAACTTGCATTTATGAGATAGAATAGCTGAATTCTTTTTTTAAAGATACATTGCTGGAATAGATAATAGGTTTTTGACAGGATAAAAACTGTTTTATGTTATGAAGTAGCTCTTTAAACTCTGTTACAAACATTGAATTGTACCTTGGGGCAAGGAATGTTACCAAAACATTGATGCAAATTACTTTTACTATGCAAATGAGTATCAAGAATACTGCTTCTCAAAGTGGATGATACTGCCCTTTGGGGATGTAAGATTTTATATGGGGACTGGGAATAAAGGGGCAATAGATCATCTGCACCACTTTTAATCTTATGTTTAAATAACAACTTCAAAAAAAAATTGATAAATGTAATATTAAAATAAACTGCTTATTGTATACAATTGCAATGAAAATTACATCATCCATAACATAACAACAGATTTTATAATGTGAATAAGTGAAAAACAACAAAACTACACACACACACACACAAACACACATACACTCATGTACACACCACCTATGTTTGTCAACCATAAACAATAAACAAAAGCATAATTTTAAAGACATTGCCAAAATTTGTTGGTATTTCCATTCATGCAATAAATGACCTCTGTACCTGTAGCATTAAGTACATGCATATACCTGACTTGTTTATGAATTTAATTTTGCAGAATTGTAGCTAGAGAGTAGGGAAACGGAAAAAGTGTTAGTAAAAGAAAAAGGGCAATAGTGAAAATAGTTTCAAGATATTGTGATCTAGTATGAGAACTAACATTAAAAAATTTTTAAAAAAATAAATCAGGTATTAAAAATCATTTCTACAATATGAAATTATATGTTCCTTTTACGTGAAGTTTTCAATGTAAATTTAAAATTTCAGCATTTCATTGAGGAGTTTGTGTATGCTATAATTTGGTGATGCCTGGAATTTAAATATAGACTTGTGCTTGATTCAACATTCAAGTCTCTGACCTACATTCTTTACATACATTGTTTATAGTCATTTTTTTCAGCCAAGTACAAAAACAATAGTGTGTGTGTGTGTATATATATATATATAATATATATATATATATGTATATGTTTATATATGTGTGTATACACACACACACATATATATATATATATATATATATATATATATATATATATATATATATATATAAAATATACATACACACACACACGTGTGTATGTCTATATGTGTCTATATATGTATATAGAAATGTATATGCATCTATTTCTAGTATAATTTCGTGGTTTTGGATGACAGTAGAAGAAAAGAACTTGACTAGCAAAGAAGCCTTTGTGGATATTGATTCATATGAAATTGTTTTACACTATTGTTGTACATTTCATTTCCCATCATTCCTTCTTTATTACGTGAGCTCTCACATCATGCATACACATAACTTCAGTTAAAATAGGTCTAAATAGGTAAATTACTGAAAGTATACTGTAACATGAACAGAAAATAGATTCCTGTAATAATACAAGAAAACTGATACTTTTACATTTGTTTACACTAAAAAGTTTTAGTTTCCCTGTTCATGCCTCATGCACATTCAGTTTTCATCAGATTTGTATGTTTGAATGCGTGTGTGTGTGTGTGTGTGTGTAGCTGGAGTGTGTGTGTGTAGCTGGGGTGTGTGTATGTGTGTATATATATATATTCACATAAAGATGTATGTATATATGTATGTATGTATATCAATAGATAGATTATATATATTCTTTGAATGTCCTCTTTTCTATGCATGCTCACATGTGCTGAATAGAATATGTTGAGTTATGATGACCAGATGCCCTTCCTGTCACCAACCCTTCTTGTTTCCAAGTGAGGTAATATTACCAGACATGATTTCATAGAAGATTGGAAACAAAAGATACCACCACTTTCATGATGGAGACATTTGTGTGCAATTGTCATGCTGTGTTAAGGCAAGAAGACAGTAAAACACACACACACACACACTCCTTTTAGTTTCCATATCCACTCAGTAAACTTTAGTCAGACTGGAACTATAGTAGAAGACACTTGGCTAATGTGCCACACAGTAGCACTGAACCTGAAAACATTTGGTTAGAAAAGAAACACAGGTGTGCACACACACAACTATATATTTTATGTGTATGGAAGGTCAAGTAAACATCAGAGAAGCTCAGTTCCATGCAGAAACTGCAAGAGCTTCTAAGGGGTTTTGCATGCTCTTCTAAATCCATTGCAATGCTGGAAACCTTTCCATATCATCAGCAGGTATCTCTGGGTCACAAGTGTTTTGCCCCTAGCCTGTGTACTTCACCTGAGTGGAGCAGTGCAGATTGAGCTAGTCTTCCTCTATGGAAGAGTTCAACTTGTAGTCTTTTATCAACCATAGCTATCTTGAGCTAGTTTCAGCTGCCGTGCCTATTTCCTTGATGACTTTCTTTAGTTGTCTGGTTTCCAGACCTATCATCTACAGGAGTATAGCTCACTGATCTTGATAGAGAGTTGTGGCAGCTGAATGAGGATTTGAAGAATGAGACTGCATGCCAGCTCCTGACTTGGGCCTCATTGACTAAGTCCTGATATTTTGACTTCTTTACATGGTGGGAAATATTGAGTCTGTCCTAGGACACTGTGAGTTCGATCATGATGATTGTTTTTGTATTCCTGGAGAGCTGGAACATTTCTGGTTGGAGTGATGTTACCACTATCTCCTGGGAAGACAAGCCAAGCCTGTCCCTGTGGTCCACTTGCATCTCTCAGTCTGAGGTTGAACCCTTGTCTTAACATTATGTGGTAGTTGTAAATGAGCATCATCTCCAGTCCTCAATGAAAAACATTCTGGTCATGGGAAATATTACTTTGTTCTTGGAAACAAGTGTGAGTTGGCAACGAAGTCATCTGGCTGTAGAAAATCTGCCTCAACAACTACTGTCTGCTTCATAGAAGCATTGAAGTGTAGATGGTAATTGATGATATCTCTCTCTCTCTCTCTCTCTCTCTCTCTCTATATATATATATATATATATATATATATATATATATATATATATATACTGGTAATATGCCCCATGCATGTACTCTTGTGTCACTGTTCAGTGTATGCTATTCTTTGACCCAATTTCATTTCTTAGTTCATTTCAGTTACTTTATCTTGGATGAAAGATATGAATTTCTCACTTATCACTTCTATTAGATTATACACTTAACTGTATAAGGTAGTGAGAAAAACCACATATTGCTGTCGAATTAATAGAACAGCCAGAGAGTGGAAACAGTTCATTTGTGAGCTTGATTTTGTAGTATGTTTGTAACTAAATGTTTGTCAATCAGTTCAATGTTGCTGCTTTGGCTGTGGTGAAACATATTTGTGTGTAACAGCATCACAGTGTCCTACATATGTGAGCAGTACTCTGGAGGCCTTGCTTTACATTTTGTAGTGAGTCAGCAACTAATAAATGGCCCAAGATGGCCCTGAAGTGGAAGCTTAATTGCTTGGATGTAATCTTGGTTATGCTATATACATGAGGCCGTCTTGAAAGAAAATCAGAGATTTTAAGGTTTGGCATTTGTATTGATTTTGAGGGTTTTACTTGTGTGTTGTTGGTGAATAGAGAAGGTGATGTACAAAACTGTTTCTTGGAAGGACATAGTAAGTGGGGGGCAAGCTTTTTGTGTGTCTCTTTATGAAGAGTTTGATGTTTACATAGACTCTGTGTATGTCTAGGTTGTGTGGATACTTGTATGCAAGATGTTAAAGAGTGCAGGCTAGTGTGTGTGTGTGTGCATATACAAGTAGATATTTTAATTTTTTATTTGTTTCAGTCATCAGACTGAACCAAGGATATTAGTCTTGCAAGAGTGACCTCACTAGTGCCATGAATAAAAGCACCCAGTACATGTGATAAAGGTGTTGGTATTAAGAAGGGTACCCAGCTATAGAAACCATGCCAAAGCAGACAGGAGTATGATGCAGCCTTCAGACCTATCATATCCTATCACACTGTCCAACTCATGTGAGTATAAATGTGAACATTAGATGATGAAGATTGTAAGTACATGTGTGTGTGTGTATGTATGTATATATATATATTATATATATATATATATATATATATATATATATATATATATATATATAGAGAGAGAGAGAGGGGGGGGCAGAAGGGGGAGAGGGATAGGTAGATAAATAGATTTACATATACACACATTTATATTTTCATGTTTATACTACTTTTACTACTGTGAGTTCCACCTGTGAGTGTATTGGGTTTTTAGGCAATTTATGCCTGAAAAATGATGGAATTTGTACAGCTGTATGTTGGCTTCCTGTCATAGCATGTGTGGTAGGTAGAAAATACGATGAAAGTGGTGGAGAGAAGAAACAAGGAGATTTTTTTTCCTTTTTATCATATCTTTTCCCTATTGCCACACTCTATAACAGGAAACCTTTATATTGGTGTGCCAGTTCTGTCATTTTTCAGTCATGACCTGCCTGATGATCATGTGAACCCACAGTTGGAACTCAGAGTAGCAAGAGACTGACTTAACCAAAATAAAGTATACTAATAATCTCTATTATGGTATTGAGTACTCTTTTTTCTGACTGTCAGCGTTAAATGTGTATACACATATATGTATATATATGTGAATGTAGGGATAAGCAAATTAAATAGATCAATATATAAAGTATATTGCATACATGAAATACAAAAATTTATAAATGCATACATATGAAAAGGTCCAACTTACACAGAATACAAATGATATAGAGAATTAAAGGGGTGAAGGAAAAAAAATTACAAATCCTACAGCTGTTTCTGGGGGGGCTTGGCGGTTTATAGATTGATTCCCTCATAAGATGAGATGAGCCTCTGTCTTCATCCATTCATCACCTCTTCTCCCTACTTTCTACTACTACTACTACTACTTAATAGCCTCTTTATTAACCCCTCACTCTAGAACTGTTTTCTCCTCTCACTATCCCCTACCTCCCCTTCCCCCACAGTTCTCCCCTCTAATACACTTAGCTTTCCACATTCAATCATTCCATCTTTTCCCTGAAGATGGGTCTCATCTCATCTTATGATGGAATCAGTCTACATACATTATTATGGACCTCCAAGTCCCTAGAAACTGCTGTTGGATTTGTAATTCTTTTCCTCCACCCCTTTAATTCATTATATCATTTGTACTCTGTGTAAGTTGGACCTTTTCATATGTATGCATTTATACATTTTTTTGTATTTCAGGTATTTAATATACTTTATATATTGATCTGTCTAATTCGCTTATCCCTACATTTACTTCTGTACCTGCTCAAGCTTAAATCTCTTGAGTACTACTAAGTGTATTCTATATGGAGAATATCTGAATTTCATCTATGAACTATATGTGTGTATATATATATATATATATATATATATATATATATATATATATATATATATATGTGTGTGTGTGTGTTTGTATGCATGTATGTAGTCATGATAAAATACTCCCATGCCTAGCTGTAAAGTAGTGCAGGAATAAAGGATAGAGATAGGATAAAAATCCTTTCTGAGTTATGGATCCTATGAGTTCATAGAGCTAGTTTCCTGGTTTCTATGACAACTATTTTTTTCCTCAAATGAAAGGCGTGACCTCTAGGACAAAATTCCTCATCTATAAAATGTGGCCCCAGTAGACCCGAATGAAATCGGGTTATATTAACCAAAATGTGAAAAGGGGTCTAAATGGGGCTGGAAGAGGATTAAAATTTAAAGGAGCGAGTGTTTAGGAATCCTCTGTTACATCAAGCTAAAAAATTTGCGCCAGCCTTTTAATCGTCAATGTGTTGCCGTCCATGATGAAGAAGTTTTGAATGCTTGCCATGGTGAGTCTACTGTCGTGAGAAAGAATCACTTCAAAACTTGGTGTTTACGATTTTTCTTTTACATCAAGTTCAAAATTTTACGCCAGCCGTTAAACTGTCAATACGTCAATACGTTGCTGTCCGTCGTTAAGAAAAGCCAGCCATGGTGACTCTACTATCCTCACATTCTATCCCTTCAATCTTTGGTTTCCAATATTTTATTATTTTTATTCAGCTCGCAAGTTCGTCTGTCCCTTTTAAATGTTAGCGTTTTGCTGTCTGTCTTGAAGCAGACCTTTCCGTTGCCACTGCCTGATATTTATGATTGATCTTTCTAAATATTTTATTTCTCAACTTACTCAAGATCTTTTGTTGTTTATAAATGGGAGAGAGATAGATAAAGATAGAGAGTCCGAGAGAAAAGAAAAGTAAGATAGTGGGAAAGTGAGAGAGAAAGGAGAGAGAAACAAAGAGGGAGAATCATCATCATCATCATTTATCGTCCGTTTTCCATGCTAGCATGGGTTGGACAGTTTGACCGGGGTCTGGGAAGCCAGGAGGCTGCACCAGGCTCCAGTCTGATCTGGCAGTGTTTCTACAGGTGGATGACCTTCCTAACGCCAACCACTCTGTGAGTGTAGTGGGTGCTTTTATTGTGCCGCTGGCACAGGTGCCGGGGGGGGGGGCCTCGCAGCGGCAATGATCGGTTGGTGCTTTTTACGTGCCACCGGCACAGAAGCCAGTCAAGGCGGCGCTGCAATCGGCCACGTTCGGATGGTGCTTTTTACGTGCTGAAAGGAAGCAACAGAAAGTAACAACCACACTCTTACCTGAGCATAGAGCGGATCACCTTCAGCTAGTCTACTTATTAAAACTGAGCATTTCATTGTTACTTGAATTTCATGCTTGGGTATTGATTACTTTAATGAACGACAACTAATTATTATGCATATTTCAACTTTGTCTTCCATCCTTCTAGGGTTAATGAAATATGTACCACTTGAGCACCGGAGTTGATGTAATTGACTTACCCCGCCCCCCCCCCCCCCCGAAATTTCTGGCTTTGTGCCAAAATTTGAAACCCTTACTATAATACAAATTTTCAAAAGACTTGTTTAATGCACAAGTTTTGATATGTTTCCACTTTTGGATTGTGCCAGTATTAAATGAGACAACTGAGAACCTTTTTAGTATCATTTAACTTCAAGTCTGTTCAAACAATACTTTACAATAAGAAAGGAAATATATGATTAAATAGTGTAATCGTAGATGTTCTGTCTAAATATATATATATATATATATATAATAAAAGCCACTCACTTGCTCACAGCTGAGATATGTTCGATCATAGAGCTATTGAATTGGGGCTGGCTCAGGGTTAAACAGCAACAAAAACAATTCACAAATTGATATTGTTCATGCTATGAGAGATCTGTTGTTATATTACTTAATTATAAGAGCATTAGATTTCTTTATTCCTTTGTTTGTTTCAATCACTTGACAAGAGCCATACTGTAGTACCACCGTAAATGATTTAGTCAAACAGACTCCTGTCTTTTTTTTTATTTTCAAGTCTGGTACTTATTCTGTCAGTTTTTTTTGCGAAACTGCTAAGTTACTGGGATGTAAAGAAAGCAATATGGCTTGTCAAGTGGTGATGCAATAAACAGAAATTCACACACACACACATGTATCATCATCATCATTGTCTGCTTTAACGTCTACTTTCCATGCTGGCGGGAGTTGGACGGTTTGACTAAGAACTAGCAAGCCAGAAGGCCGTACCAGGCTCCAGTCTGATCTGGCAAGGTTTCTACAGCTTGATGCCCTTCCTAACGCCAACCACTCAGAGAGTGTAGTGGTGCTTTTTATGTGCCAGTCAGGCGGTCCTGGCATTGACCACGCTTGAATGATGCTTTTTACGTGCCGCCAGCACAGCAGCTAGTCAGGTGGCACTGGCCACAGCTGTGTGTGTGTGTGTATGTACGTGATGGGCTTAGGACAGTTTCCATCCATAAGTCATTGGTCATCTTGGGGCAATAGTAGAAGATACTTGCCTAAGGCACCATATTGTGGTGTCTGAAACCACATATTTGTAAAGTAATCACACTGCATTGCCTGCACCTGTATGATAAATAAATAAAGGAAAGTAACACAGTTGATATTCCAACCTCGATTGATGAATACCAATTTTTATTTTTAGCTTATTGATATGAGACATTCTTAGTGTTTATCTGACAAGGTTTAAAGCAGGCTAAAGATGGTAAAATTTGGCTTCTGGAAAAACAGCTTTTGTTTTTAATTATATTTCTACTTAGTATGCACATAAACACATAGACAAATGTATACACAATTTTGTCAAAATTTATTGAAGAATAACTAATTATGGAGAATTTTTTTAGGAAGTTATCATTATCAACATTTTAGTGTCCACTTTTCCTGGCTCACAGGGATCAGACAGAATTTGTTGGGGTGGATTTTTCTATGACTGGATGCCTTTCTTATCACCAACTGTTAACTGTTTCCTACTAAGATGATATTTCCCCATAACCAGATGTGTTCTTTCACTGAAGTTTGGAAATGAATGACACTACATGCATAGCAGTAGTAACATCCATTTTACAACTTGCACATGAAGTCAAGGTAAGGTAACAGCAACACACACATACACATATGGCAGGGTTCCACATAGTTTCCTTCTATCAAATTCATTCACAAAGCATTAATTAACCTGGGACCATAGTAGAAGGCATCTGCCCAAGGTGTCACTTGATGGAATTGAACCTGAAACCATGTGATTGGGAAAGCCTCAACAAGTTTGAAATTGTACAAAGGGAAAATGAGACTTCTTCAGATATTTTAATTCCATAGGCATGGCAATAGTTAAGGTTTTTTTTCTTTGTAACCAATTGGAAACATGAGGGTTGGCTACAGGAAGAACATTCAGTCTTAGAAAATCTGCCTCAAGAAATTACATTTGCCCCATGTGAGCATGGAAAAGTGTTCATTAAAATGATTGACAATAATGACTTTCTACAGGAACTCTGAAATAATTTCTCAATATTCCAAAGGAATATCTTATGTATAAAATATTTCAAAAATTTCCATTATATTATATTTGTTTTGTGTGCATTCATATTTACTACATTGATTCTAATCACCTTCCCTGCATAATATTGCTGTTCCTATCTCAGAAGTTAAAAAGCTAAAGATTCTTACAGTCATGTGTATATATGTCTGTCTCTTTTTTTAATCTTTTATTTTTATTATTTTTTTAATTTTCTTTTATTTTTGCTTTTTTTGGTGTGATCTACTTTAGTGAAATATTTACAACATATCTTTGAGACATGTTTGAAATTCCTTACTTTCCCTGGTTCTCTAGAAGTATGTAATGAAAAAAAGATTTTTTTCCCTTTTTCTTTTTTACCATGTGTGATAAATAACCTGGTGCTAATATGTTGCTTCCTCTTGCATCATAAGCATTATATGGATGGAATAATCTGCTCACACATTTCTTTAGCTCTTGGATTGGCAGCTGTTTAAGTTAGCATCTCTCTTGTTTTTTTTATTTGTTTTTATTTTTCTTTGTATTTGTTCATACCTAGAACCTTATATAACTTGGGACTTGCTGTGCAATGAAAAAATCAAGAATAAAATAACTGAAAAATCTGGAATATAACTCTTGTAATGATACACAAATAAATAAATAAAATTTTGTTTTGCTTGAATAAGAGACAAGAAAATAAGTTAGAAAGAATGGCTGTGATAGAATACTTGGTTTGTTGACTCAGGTTCTATTTGAAATACTAAAATGCCTTTCGATGTTTATTCTGGCTCTTTATGTTCTAAGTTCAAACCCTGCTGAGGTCAGCTTTGCTTTTCATCCTTCTGAGTTTGGGAAAATAAAGTATGAGCTAAGTACTAGGGTTGATATGATTGACTATACTACATTTTGGCTGCTTGTCTGTCTGTGGAATGATTAACTATTTAAAGAATATCATGTCTTTTTTTTACTACTCTGTGACTCAAAGAAATACAACTTCTTATCACAGACATTGGGTTTAGGGACTTTTTATGCTTGTTTGATCTGTTAGATGTAGCAGCCAATTTTCATTCAAATAACATTTTTGTGTCTTTAGAAGAATAACATATAGAATTATGTAGTCCAAGATAAACTGTCTGGAGAAAAAAAAAAAAAAAGAAAATATTTGGGATTATGGTAAAATACATTTGAACATAAGTCTGTTTGATCTAGCTGATCTGAAGCTGAGCTATATGTTCTCTTTTTTTTTTTGTTCTACAGTAAACTTCCTGCCATTTTATTTAGTTTTCATGCTCATTTAATAAATGTGTCTTGTGTAGCAATGATAACTTTTTGAGAAACCAGAATATTCCCTTTTTCTACTGAAAGTTGTATTCCATGCACAGGCATGGCTTCTTGATTAAGAAGCTTGCTTTGCAACCATGTGATTTGAGGTTCAGTCCCATTGCATGGCACTTTGGCTGTTTTCTACTATAACCTCAATTTGGTAGACATAAACTGAAAGCAGCCCGTTTCATGTATGTGTGTAGGAATACTTTTGCCATGATATCATGTACTGATTATAAATGAACATCACCATCATATAAGTGATCATGTTTTGTTTCCAGTTATCTGGCCATGGCAAAAAATTACTTTGCTTGGAAATAGGTGAGGGTTGCGGACAATAAAGGAAATGAATTTTGTCTGGCATGTGAACTTTTAACGATGACGATGAAAACCTTTTTGTAGAATATGAGTTAAACACCCAAAATCTGAATCCAGCCTATCAACTGTTATGCCATAATAGTTACATTAGCCTGAAATGATGGAGAATCAAACTGTATGACTTTACTTCTGAAGGATTGACTTATTAATGAAGTCAGTTTACATCGTGTGTTGTGTTCTTATATATTAACATTCTCTTGTTACACTATTATGCTCTGTCAAAGTTTAGTCATTACAACTGAGAAAGCAGGATTGGTTCTGTATATATATGTTTATATATATATCTTAGCATATAGTTGTCATGTCATTTTTTACTAGATTGAAACCCCACAAAAAAAAGATAAATGAAGAACAATCTTACAAAAATCTCCTAGAGGACCTTTTTGTACTTCTTCAACAACTTTTCTGATAGCATTTTCTGCTACTTAACTTAAATACTTTCTTTTTGTTAGTAGGTGCTTTACAGTAACACTACTTACTAATATACATGCTTGTTTTTTTAACCCCAGTTCTTCTTTGATTTAATAGAACTATGACCATCCTGTCTTTTTGTATATCGTACTAGATGTCTTTCCTTTTTGAAGATGGTAGGGTGTGACTTGTGGAAATTTGGGTGCTACTTCTAGTATGTCAAATGACAATGTAGAAAGATTTCAGTAGCTTAGTTTATATATATATATGTATTTATATATAATGTACATACGTTCTTGTTAGCTTTGGTCATTGCCTCAATTATAATATGGAATTACTAATTATAAACTCTTTATCTTAATTAGAGATGACACACCTCAGGGATAGATTGTTACCAATGGGGCTTTCTGGTGTTGTTGAACTGGCTAACATACCATCTAGTGCTCACCCAAAGTTATGTTTATTTGTGTTTCTGTTTCCAATCCCTTTAACATGTACAACTTAGGATGGTCAGAACTGAAAAGTTATGCAAACATAGTGTTAAAATGACTATTATTGGCTCAGTAGCAGAACACCAGACTAGACTATGTGTAGAAATTATGTAGGGATGTCATTCCCAGGAAATGATAATTAAATAATCATATACTCAATGAAGTGTGCCAGAAAACATCGGTTAATTAAAACTGACTTTGCAGTGAAACATAAAATTCAGTGACCAAATGTTAATGGAATCTAATTAAGGCAAAGGTGTGACAACTCTGAAATTTTAATTAAATTTGAATTAACATGCATGGAGTGGGAGGGAAACAATAACTTGTGGGTTAATGTTCATTTAAATTGGTCTTGGGTAAATGTAGTTGTTTTGGTTACGTAAGACCTCCTTAGCAAAACATGACATTTTCCAGAGATTGTGTGAAATTGTTTAGTGTTTATTGAATAACTTGAAATCAGTCTTGATCAGGTATGTTTCTTAATCACACTCTAAAGTCAATAAAATCATCCCCATCATTGTCATTTCAACAACTCCAAGCAATGTAATACTTCCCTATGGTCCAGTAGGCTTCCATAGAGGATTGGAAATGAATGACACTGCTTGTATGGTGATGCTCATTTACTTGCTTTTCTTTTTTATATTTTATTTAAGATTGACTGGGTTTATTTAATTGGTGGTAGATTAAACTTGTCACCTGGTTTAACACCATGATCTGGCACCTTCACTGTTTTTAGCAAGTCTCCACTTTGTTGTAAGCGCCTAGGCAAAGTCTCTGGTTTGAGACTGCATTTCGCCCTCTCTCTCCTTCTACTGAAACCCTGAAAAGGGTCGTGGACATGACTTTCCCTCCTAACTAACCACAAAAAAAAAAAAAAATCAAAGTAAAACAAAGAACAATCCTGAATCAATCATATTTGATTTACTGAAATTATGTATTGGTATGTATACGTCTGAAGTTTTAAGAGAAACTGTTTTAGATGTTATTCAAGACATCATGCAAACTTAGTTAACTTTAATATTAACTTGAGTTTACGTCTGTCCCTTTATTTCCCAGAATATTAGGGTGCCTGAACAAATAGTTTATACCTAAGTTATAGAGCAGTTTTAAACTTAATTTCACTTTGTTTCTGGTTTGGCATTAATAAAATTGGATTTCTAAAGAGACTAATGGAATGATAATGGAAACAGTTTAATAATTTGAAGAGATAGTGTTATTTAATTTTTTTTTAGTCTGGAGGAAAGGCAGCATCCATGACTTCTGATACTGGAAAGAAGGGGGAGGAAGGTATCTTCAAACTGGAAGCCTTGCCCAAATGCTTGTAAGAGAGTGGATTTTGCTAAAGGCACAAAAATGGCAAGTTGCAGTGTTAAACCATGATAGGACTTGAACTTAGAATGCAAAGAGCTGTAACAAACACCACAAGGCATTTACTCCAACATTCTTATTGCATTAAGTTGTTACATCTTTTTATAGTGCCCTAAAGGATGAAAGACAAAGTTGATTTTGGTGGTATTTGAACTTAGAACACATGGAGTCAGAACAAATACCACAAAGCATTCTATCTAATACTTTAATCACTCTGCCAATTCATATGCTTGTGTATTATTATTATTGAAGCTGGCAGAATTATTAGCACATCAGACAAAATGCTTAGTGGCATTTCTTCTGTCCTAACATTCTGAGTTCAGTTGCCATTCAGGTCAACTTTACTTTTCATCCTTTCAGGGTCAGTTAAATAAGTACCAACTGAACACTGCGGTCAGTGTAATCAACTTGCCCCCTCCCCTCAAATTGCATGCCTTGTACCAAAATAAGAAAGATTGTTTATTTATTTATTATTATTAAGGCAGCAAGCTGGCAGAATCATTAGTAAGCCAAGTGAAATGCTTAGCAGCATTCATCCATCTTCACGTTCTGAGTTCAAATTTCACTGATTTCAACTTTGTTTTTCACCCTTTTGGGGGTTGATCAAAATAAGCACCAGTGGAACTCTAGGGTCAGTGTAATTGACTTATTCCTCTCCTGAAATTGTTAGCCTTGTGCCAAAATTTGAAATCATCATCATCATCATCATTATTATTATTGATTTGACTCAGGTTTGTTCCTATTCCTGGTAGAATTTATGTGGGTAGTTGGCTACTACTTGTAACCTTAGGTATTCACAAGCTTTCAATAGTCTTTCACGTACTTAAAACTCTTCTAATAATCTTTCCTGTCCCCAAGAGGCAAACTCTCTTTAGAAGCTCCACAGGACATTCTATTCCAATCTTCTTTTAACCATTTGTCTATATCTTTAATCACCGTTTATTATTATTATTATTAAGGTGGTGAGCTAGCAGAATCGTTAGTACACTGGGTAAAATGCTTAGTGGTGTTTCATCTGCTGCTACATTCTGAGTTAAAACTCCTCTGAGGTCAACTTTGCTTTTGATCCTTTTGGAGTCGATAAATTAAGTACCAGTCAAGTACTTGGGTCGATGTAATCAACTATCTCCCTCCTCCAAATTACAGGCCTTGTGCCTATAGTAGAAAGGATTATTATTATTATTATTATTATTATTATTATCATTATTTATTATTATTGTTATTATTGTTGTTGTTGTTTATTATTATTATTATTATTATTATTAAGTTAATCTAAAGATGGGAACATAGTTGAGCTACAGAGAAGGGTTATTTGGAAATTTCAGTCATGGTAATGGTATTTTTATAGATGGAATGGGTCCATGCAGTCAGAAGTTTAGCTTTACCTTCACATGTGAGCAAAAGGAAAATTAATAACATAAAAGAGTAGCCCTCATTAATTAAGAAAAGCTTCTTGTTTTTGACCTCCTCTCTACTTGATTTGGAAGGTATTTTATTGAATTAAATTCTTTAAATATTTCTAATACAAATATAATATGCTTGGCAGTGATTCCGAATAAAAAATGACATAGGATAGAGGGGATTGTTTAGTCCTACCTTACACAATCTCTCTAGTGTTGGTGGCATGATAAAATGCACCCCACCCATGCTGTATCACTTGAATAATTAAAAATTAAGCATAAAGAGGAAAATAGAAATAATATCAGTATTTCATTTGTGTCTAGGATTTACGAACTGATAGACTAGTAAAACAGAAATATTTAGTTACTGAAGTACATTTTTGTGTACATCTGTTAATAAAGAACACATTTTTCACATACTTTTTACCCTGCTATGCTCAGTTTTATAGATTAACATCTATAAAATTTGGATTCAGTGATATTTTAGCTATGTCTTTCAGTCTGTATAACAAACAAAACTTTTTATGCTTAATATGCAACTCATTAAATATTTTTATATTTACATATTTATTATTATTTTAATTAGGGTGGTGGATTGCCAGAATCCTTAGAATGCTCCAAGGAATGCTTTATGGTAATTCTTCTGGCTCTACATTCCGAGTTCAACTTTGTCTTTAATTCCTCCAGGGTTGATCAAATAAAATACCAGTCGAGTACAGGGGTTGATGGTATCGACTAACCCTTCCCTTCAAAATTGCTGACCTTGTGCCTTAATCAGAAGCCATGATAATAATAATAATAATAATAATAATCTTTTCTACTCAAGGCACAAAGCCTGAAAATTTGGAGGAGGGGGACTAGTTGATTACATCAACCCCAGTTTTTCACTGGTACTTAATTTATCGATGCCAAAAGGATGAAAGGCAAAGTCGAACTCGGCGCCGTTTGAACCCAGAATGTTATGACAGGTAAAATACTGCTAAACATTTTGCCTGGCGTGCCAGCTTGCCACCTTAATAATAAAAATAGCAATAACATCTACTGCTATTATTATTATTGTTATTACTATGGTAAGCTGTTGGAAATGCTAGTGTGAGAAAAAGTGCTTTGTGTTAGTAATTTCAGCCCTTCACAGTCATCAGTTCAAATTTTATTGATGTTAGCTTTGCTTTCATCTCTCTGGGATTGGCAAAATAAAGAACCAGTCAAGTACTGGGGTCAGTGGTATCAACAAACTCCTTCTCTAGAATTGCTGGCCTTGTGCCAATGTTAGGAAGAATTATTATTGTTATTCTGCCAAGGACAACTTTGCCTTTCATCCTTTCAGGTCAGTGAAATAAGTACAAGTTGAGCGGGGGGTGGGGTGATGTTACCGACTAACCCCTTCCCTCAAAGTTTCAGGCCTAGTGTCTTTATTAGAAAGAATTATTATTATCCTGACTTTACATTTTGGGTTCAAATGCCACCAAGGTCAACTTTACCTTCCATCCTTTTAGAGTTGATAAAATTATACTAACCCCAGTTGCACATTTGGGTTGGTGTAACTGACTTCCTCATCCCTCAAAATTTCCTGGCTTTGTGCCCAAATAAGAAAAGATTATCGTTATTATTATTATTATTATTATTATTATTATTATTATTATTATTATTATTATTGTAGTCACTATGAAATGTTCCTAGATGGAATGAATAGAATCTTCATTTTCTTGTTATTGTTCTGCAACATTCTTTCCTTGTTTAGGTTATTGTTTGGTGTAGTAGAGAGCTTAATGAGAAGGCATCACTCTAAAGGTTGTGAAGTAAGAATATGCTAAAGTACACTAATTGGTGGCAAAACTACTTGAAGTGGTCTTTATTGCAGTTTTATTTCTGGAATTTTGTCTAAAAATACATGTATTTAGCTATATACATCCTTTCCTAGTTGTGGTCTTGTCTTTCTGTAGGAGATAAAATACTTGACTATGTAAGAAAAGTAAGTTATACTGCAAAAATTATAATGTTGCTGTTGCTGTCGATCACTTGCATTCATATGAAGTCTGATCGATAAGTATCCGGACTGTTACCATAGTAACGAAGCTAAAGCATGCAGAGTGAAGCGTTTGGCACAGATTGACTGACCTTGAACTCTGCTCTCCAAATGCACTAAGTTTTAATGTTCTAGCTCACTTGCATGTTTGTAGCAGTGCTGGGAACGAACATGTGTAGCGTGTGATTGTTGTATTGACCATGACAGAGAAGTTGAGCAGAGAATCTGCATCAAATTTTGCCAAACGCTTGGCAGTACCTGCTCAGAGGCCTATGCAATGTTGTAAAAATTGTAAGGAGAGGACTGTATGAACTATACACAAGTGTACGAGTGGTTCAGATGCTTCCAAAATGGCCGAAAAATGTCGATAATGATGAATGTTCTTGGAGACCCACAACCAGCATAACTGAGAAAACATTGCAGCTGTGAGGGGAAATCGTCGAATCGTCTTCCATGAGTTATCAGAGGATGTGCAGATCAGTTACGGTTCAGTTCGGTCTATTATCACTGAAGATTTGGGTAAGAGGTGTGTGTCTACGAGGTTTGTGCCAAAACTCAGGTTTCACTTGCACAAGATCTCCTTGACTGTGTTGAGAACAATGAAAACTTTTTGAAAACTGTCATAACAGGTGATGATTCGTGGGTCTCTGGCTAGACCCTGAAACAAAGGCTCAGTCTTCGCAGTGGAAGACCCGCAACTTCTCTGAGACTGAAGAAAGCACAAGTGAATCAAAGCAACGTGAAGACACTGTTGATTGTTTTCTTCAACTACATGAGCATTGTTCATCATGAGTATGCTCCACCTGGTCAGACAGTAAACAAGTACCACTGTAACGTTTTGCAGTGTTTGCAGGTGCTATTTGTTGGAAAAGGCCATAATTGCATGTGTCCATGACAATGCACCTGCCCATTCAGTGCAGCCTGTGGAGAAGTTGTTGGTTAGGCACAGCATTCCCTATATCTGAAAGCTACCATATTCCCCAGATTTCGCCCCTTGCAACTATTTCCTCTTTCCAAAAATTAAATCTCTTGAAAGGAAGATTTCAGGACATTGAGGAAATGTGACTAGGCAGCTGCTGATTATCCCAGAAAATGAGTTCCAGGAATGCTTCCATCAATGGAAACAGCACTGGATTAAGTGTGTGGTTTTCGAAAGGGACTACTTTGAAAGAGATTAAATGCCAAATTGGTATGTGTTGTAGTTTTGTTTTTATGGCACCAGCCCAGATACTCATTGATCAGACCTTGTATGTGCTTATTTAACTCTCATCGTTTAGGTATTACTATGATGGGCTGTGGATGGTCATGAAATTAATGTTATGTTTCACCATCAGCTTAATAATTGTTTCTAACATAGGCACAAACCCAGAAATTTGAGGAAGAAGTTTAATTGATTTTATCTTCCCTAGTACTTGATTGATACTTTATTTTATCAACCATGTAAAGATGAAAGGCAAAGTTGAGTTGTGAATTTGAACTCTGAATGTGAATACATTCTATTATTAATAATAAAATAAATGAGCTGTAGCCATGCCTACTCATAACTGTGGGTCACTTTCTGTAGTCTGCCTTGGCATTGAAATTTATTTGTGCAAGAGATGTTATGTAAAATACTGTTTTTGATGGCATATAAAATGCACATTTTTTTCAAAAATGCCTTTAAAAATCACCTAGCATCCTATCTGTGAAGTTAGTCCTAAATTACATGCTTTAATACACTAAAGACTTTTTCATTCCTGAGTATTCATTGCTGAAATTAAGTGCATCTAATATGCCTGTGTCTTTTATGCCATCAGATATGGTATGTGCTGCTAACAGGTTATAGAAAACTGACTGACTGTTTTCATTGGTGTTTGTCTTAGTTGGTGCATATGCACTGATTATTCTCACCTTGCATTTCCTGTCTTATTGTGGTAACTCTTGTTACAGTATTGGTGTACACATTTTGGTGAGCTTTGGTGGATCCTACTTCTGAAGCTCTCTGTGTTCCTTAACCTTTGGGTATGTCATTTCAGAAGAATTCATTTTCCAAAATAAGATAGACTACATAAAACAAGATATATTACATAAAATACTACCTGACCCCCTCCCCCAAAGCAACAACAACAGAACAAAACAAAACAAAGCCACTGGAGAATCAACAATTGTTTTTATGAAGTCTGTTCTTTAATTTCTCTATCATCAAATAAATTAGAAGTAACATTATACTTTGAGAACTCATTTGTTACCAGATAACAATACTATTAGTAAGCTGAGATCAGGCCACCTCCAACCTGCTTCTTCTTTATTGCTACTATGACCCGATAGCTATTTCAACTGTTGGTCTAGACCAGCGCCTGGCTCCTTAATCGGTGGTGAGCTATCAGTGTCTGAAATTGAACCTGTTCTTTATTTTATTTTTCTTTCTTTCCTCATTTCTTATCTTTATTTCATGTTATTCCCCTAACAACTGTCTAATAAAACATTACTGCAGCATGATGGTGGAGATATGAAAATTGTCAATAAATAAAATTCAGTAAAAATATAGAAAAATACAAATAAAATAAGTGAGTAAAGCTGTACTTTTAGCTTTGGTATATAGTAAGTTTTCATTAAAAAAACCCAAAACATTTGCTTTCTTTGTTGATTAAACATTGTATGATTGTTGTTGTTCTTATATGTTGTTGTTCTTATTATTCATATTATTTTTAAGGCAGTGAGCTGGCAGAATTGTTAGCACACTGGGCAAAATTCTTAGCAGTATTTCACCCATCGTTACGTTCTGAGTTCAAATTCTGCCAAGGTTGACTTTCATCCCAGTGGGGTTGATAAATTAAGTATCAATGAAATACGGGAGTCAAAGTAATTGACTAGGCCCACCTAAAATTTCAGGCCGTGTACCTATAGCAGAAAGGATTATTATTATTATAATACAAAGTAGAATCGTTAGCTTGCTGGACAAAATGCTTAACAGTATCTCGTCCTCACTCTGTTCTGAGTTCAAATTCTGCTGAGGTCAACTTTGCCTTTCATCCTTTCAGGTCGATAAAATAGGTAACAGTTGAACACTTGAGTTGATGTAATTGACTCATTCCTTCCAGCAAAATGGCTGCAGTTGTGGCAAAATTTGAAACCATTATTATTATTATCATTATCATCAGTTAATGGCAGTTAGCTGGCATAATCTTTAGAGCATTAGAATAATGTCATACAGTATTTCTTCTGCCTCTTTATGTTCTAAGTTCAAATCTAATCAAGGTCAACTTTGCCTTTCATTATTTTGAGGATTGATAAAAACAATTACCAGTCAAATGCTGAGGTCAATGGTATTGACTAATTCTCTCCTCACTAAATTACTGGACTTGTGCTAAAATTAGAAACAATTATTATTTGTGGTCAAATTTATGTCTGAACTATTGAAATGAATTTTTATTCATATAATGTTTAGTAGTGTTTTTCTTATGTTTTGTTTCACCTATAACAAGAAGTGGATTATGTACAATGTTTTTGCTAAAATTAGCATTTATGATTTTTTTGTTACGTGTACGGTACAGCACCTTGTTGTATGCAATATTAAAGTACCTTATGAGTTTGAGGAAACAACATTATATTTAGTTGTTTGCTGCAATAATGAGGACAAATTTGATGTGTTAGTGGTCAATATGTGATAGCAGGAGTTTGGTGCCATCTGTTTGTAAGTAGGAGTGAAGTGTTTGTTTAGAAGTGAGGAGCAAATATAATTTTAGTACTAACCTTCCAGTGACTTGTTTGTTTAATCTTTGGCTGTTTTCCTAAATATCCAAGGCTGATAGTTTATACATTTACTGAGTTTCAGTATCTTAAAATAAAAGAAGAAAAAAAAAAAGAAAGAAAAAAAGACAAAAATCTCTACAATTCAAGAAGAATACAAAAAATTTATATTAATATTTTGCATAATATTGGAAATGCAAACACTATCATCATCATTTAACTTTATAACTCCATGCTGGCATGAGTTAGATGGTTTGACAGTATTTGCCAGGCTGCAGCACTGTGCCTACCCCAGTGTCAGCTTTGGCATATTTTCTACCATTGGATAACCTTCTTAATGCCAACCACTTTACAGAACATACTGTTTTTTGGGGGTTTTTTTTGTGATACTAGTGAGGTCGCTCAGTAATTTGCAAGACAAGAATAGTAAAAGCACCCCCAAACTGAGTGAGAGTGTATTTGAGAGAGAGGAAGTTGTTTTGTGCCAGATATTGAAAGGCTAAAGTATGATAGGACAAACATAGACCTCTTGCTATTGAGCAGGTAGATGGCTATCCTGCATTATAAAAGAGTAGCTGGAAAGAAGATAAAGATGGTAGTGATGAGGTGCCAGAGGGTACTATCAAGGTACAAGAAGTTGAGTGTAAGTGAGAATATGAACTGTGGATCAAAGGAGAAGGAGAGTCTGGTTAATTTCATAAGAGTCAAGACTAAACTGCTAAGATGTCCTTCAATTGAATAATGCTATTATCTCTGGAAATGCTCTGTTTTTATTCACATCATGTAAACAATCTTTCTGATTTCTTATAACTTTAATCTGTGTTGTTCTACCATCTTCCTGTATCTTCTACAATGATTAACTTGCTTTACTAGCTGTACTCCAGTTACATTTGAGTCCACCTGTTGCACCTACATCACTGCTGTCACACCACTTCATTTGATCAATAACTGCTTGTCAGAGCCTACACTAAAGTCCCCAACTAGTCAGAAGAATGATAGATTTGTAGATTACACCTAGTTGTTTGGTCATCTATCTATCTATAAACCATTGGTATGATCAATCAAAGCTGAGCAAGCTGTACGACAATAGCAACTTCACTGTTTTACAACTTCTACTCTCTCTCTCTCTCTCTCGTTTACTTTTCCCTGATTTTTGAGTTTAAATCTTACCTAGCTCACTTTCCATTTTAGTTCCTGTTGAGAATTAATCAAATAAATATCAGTACTTTTGAGGTCAAATCAATTGACTATACTTCCTCTTTACAAAGCAACTTCACATCTATTTTGCTGCTTTAAAAAAACTCTTATAATTTCAATAGTAATTAATGGAGGGAAATCTGCCAAACTGTAAATATGTAAATATATAGTAGATATATTCTGAAGAATAATTATTTTTCGTATTTCTCAAACTGGAAACTTCATGTTGAAAATGCTAAAGTATTCTTATTTCTCTGCCTGTCTATCCACACACAGACATATATGTATGTGTTTACACACACACACACACACACAATCGTCTCTATGTCTGCCTATCTATCTCTCTCTTCATATGCTGGTAATTTCACTAGCTATTTTATACACAGTTTCTTATCAATTAAGGCAAATGACTGTGTAAGGAAATATCAGTCATTCTGTTGTAGTACAGGATTGGTGAACTTAAACATAATTTTCTCATAATTCTTTTGTATTAACTGCTCATAATTCTGAAATAACAATGTATAAAGTAGGAGCAAGTTTAGATGGAAAGTTTAGCTTCATTTTTCTCTTTAAAATTTTTTTTATTACCTCTCACTTTTGAATTGGTTAACCTATATAAAACGTATATGTATACCGTATTTGACAGTAGCTCACATTGTAGCTTTATTATTACAATTATAATGCACATACTTTCAAATGCTATATAAAAAACAATGCTTTATGTTATTGTCTAATCCTCTGTCATCCACCACAAATGTTCTTTTAGATTTAAAATTTGTATGGCTTCTATTTATTTATTTATTTTCATTTTTATATACTGGGTGGTGTTTGTACTGGTATATGTCATGTTTTGCTTATATGAGACTACAGTGATGTAGGACTAAATCCTGGGCTTCTGATTTCTTTGTAACCCAGAGAAGCCAAGGCCAGTACATTGTTGTGTAAACATGTGTTTTCCAGGAAACTGTTTCCTGTATGAATAACATTGAAATATCCTAAAATATTTGGTAGAGGAGAATGCAGTTTGTCTTGCCTTTCCCTTGAAGCAAAATACAGATTTCAGTTTAGCAGACTATCTGAAATTTTAAAGAATTTTCTTGGCAGTGTAGACTTGAATAAATGCGTTCTTTTTGTAAAAGTTACATACTCAATGCTAATTAATAAACAGCTTTCTTTATTATAGGCATAGTCATGGCTGTGTGGTAAGAAACTTGCTTCTTAACCAGATGGTTCTGGGTTCATCCCCACTGCGTGGCACTTTGAGCAAGTGTCTTCTACTATAGCCTCACACTGATCAAAGCCTTGTGAGTGGATTTGGTAGCCAGAAACTGAAAGAAGCCTGTTATATATATATATATATATATATATATATACGAGGGGCGTTCAATAAGTAATGCCCCTGACCCACTTCTCATAGCAGTAGAGCAACGAAACTTGGCACAGTTATTAGTCTTTTTCTACATAGGAACCACCCAGAGTTACGCATCTCTCCCATCGTTTGATGCGGCTCTGGAGACCGTTTTTGTAGAAGAACCCAGCTTGGTCCTCCAACCTCAATGTGACTTCAGAAATCAAGGCTGCATCATCTGGGAAATGCTTTCCTTTCAAAAACAACTTCATGATTGGGAAGAGGTGAAAATCAGAGGGTGCAAGATCAGGAAAGTAGGGGGGATGGGGAGGAGTTCATAGCCATACGCCTGTGCTTCTGATCTGGCAACAAGCGAGTTGTGGACCGGAGCGTTGTCCTGCAGGAGGAGGATGCCTTTGCTGATCTTGCCCCGCCTCTTGATTTTGATAACTTCTCTTAATTTCCTCAAAAGTGAAGCATAATAGGCTCCTGCAATTGTGGTACCCTTTGCCAGGAAATCTGTCATCACTACTCTGTCCTGGTCCCAGAAGACTGTGAGCATGACCTTGCCAGCGGAGGGCTGCACCCTTGCCTTCTTTGGAGGGGGTGAGTCACGGTGCTTCCACTGCATTGACTGGGCTTTGGTCTCTGGATCATCGTGATGGACCCAGGTTTCATCCTGTGTAATCAGTCTTTTGAAAAATTTTGACTCATCTTCTTGGCACATCTCCAAATTCACCCTCGAGCACTCGACGCGTTCTTGCTTCTGGAAAGGCATGAGCAACCTGGGAATCCATCTGGCAGACACCTTTTGCATATGCAAATGGTCATGAATGATAGTTTCCACAGACCCGGTACTAATCTTGACATCATGGGCTACTTGGCGAATAATTATGCGTCGATCTTCCAAAATGGCAGCCTCAACTTGACGGACAGATGCCTCATCAATGGCAGAAGGGGGCGACCAGATCTGGGAGCTGTTTCCACAGAGTTCCGACCATGTTTGAATTCATGATGCCAGTGTTTTACAAGGTCATATGATGGGGCATCATCACCATAAGTTACTTTCATTTCATCAAAAGTCTCCTGTGGTGTGTGTCCTTTCAAATACAAAAACCGGATCACTGCTCGACACTCAACAGGCTCCATTTCACACTTGACTCGGTTCAAACACTTGTAAATCAGAAACCACAATTAATTCAGAGCTGTAATTTGCCACTTACTCTATAGAGATATAAATGATTGCACATGCAAAATTTCAGCTAGATCAAACAACTGCAAGTGGGTCAGAGGCATTACTTATTGAACGTCCCTCGTACATATATATATATATATATATATATATATATATATATATGTTTGTGTCTGTGTTTGCTCCCCCCCCACCATCACTTGACAACAGATGTTGGTGTGTTTATGTCCCTGTAAGTTAGCAATTTGGCAAAAATAAAAAAAGACCAATAGAATAAGTACTAGGCTTACAAAGAATAAATCCTGGGGTTGATTTATTCAACTAAAAACCTTTCAAGGTGGTGCTCCAGCATGGCTGCAGTCAAATGACTGAAGTAAGTAAAAGAATAAAAGAATATTGATAAAGTAAGAGATGTTTTTTTAATTGGTTATATGAAAATAATAGAGAGAAATTCTATAATTTTTGTGGTCAACATTAAAAAATGTTGATGGTAGTTACGATTTATTTTGTATCAGGAATCATATAGAAAATAATTGCTTTGTTCATGTTTAGCTTTCAGACAAAAGGATTGAATTAGTCTATCTCAGTTGGATCCTTTCCTGTAAAGTTACTCTTCCAGATCTGTTCAGACAAGTGTTGTGCTACTGTGTGGAGCATATTTACTTTGTAGGAGTTGTACTTGGTGACCCCATCAATGCTAGAGCTTTGAAAAAAATACCCTGTACACTCTGTCAACTGGTTGGCATTAGGAAGGGTATCCAACTGTAGAAACCATGCCAAAACAGATGTAGGAGCTCATACCAGCATGTTAAATGATGATGAGTTCTGATAAATATTTATAATGCTTCACATGATATCATATGGATAGGTACCTTATTACTTTTTTTCATAGCCGTGAGACTTATTTTAATGTTACGCATTAATTTAAAAGAAAAAAAAACTATTGGAATTAGTTTATGGTCAATGTGCTAATTAATTTGAAATTTGTCCAATTACGTTTTTTTTGTTTTATATATATAATATATATATGTCGAGACCCCCTTCAGTTATGACTGACCATGGGATTGCACCTAGAAAGCTACCCTCCCAGGTGCAAGTCCGGGCAAGGCTGTTTATGGAAGACCAGCAGTCGCCCATGCTTACCGGCCTCCCCTCTCCATGCCACCAGTGTTATCCAAGGGAAAGGCAAAGCCGATACAGCTTGGCACCTGTGATGCCGCAACTCATTTCTACAGCTGAGTGAACTGGAGCAACATGAAATAAAGTGTCTTGCTCAAGAACACAACATGCAGCTAGGTCCGGGATTCAACCTCATGATCGTAAGCTCGACGCTCTAACCACTGAGCATGGCTCAGTGGTTAGATTGTGTGTGTATATATATATATATATATATATATATATATATATATATATATATATCCCCAATGTACACCTGGCTTCTCTCTCAGATTACTGCAAATCTTCATTCATTGTCTGTATAATATTACATTTCTGTAGCCTTGCTCTGAGCTCAGGTTAAACAGATCCAGTATATGTAGGTTCTCAGTAAAATACATGACAGCAACATACATAAATACATATCTGTCTGTTTACATGCACACACACAAACATACACACATTACAGTTTACACACATACACAAAACACACCCTGCAATAGCCTGCAAATAGGTCATTTAACCAAATTGAATTGAGAGTGTACTTTAAATGAAGCGCATGTGTTCACTGTTATTGGACAGCCTGTTCATGATGAAGTCAGAATAGTTAGTACCCTAGTTGAACAATGTAGTTCAAACTACATTATTACATAGCAACATCTTAGTCTGTTAAACTGGTGGTGAATTGCCAAGTCATTAGTGCTGGATGAAATGTTTTGAGGTATGAGTTCAAATCGTGCTGAAGTCTTCTCTACCTTTTTATACTTCTGTGGGGCAATAAAGTACTCATCTAGAATGATGGACTAACAAGGCTGTAGGTTAAGATACCTTGTAGTATTTCTTTCAGGTCTCTGCATTCTGAGTTCAAATCCCACTGTCTCCTGTTTGGGTAGTAGACTTGCTATTTAGCCTGTTTAACACCAACACTGGATTCTTAGGTGCTTTGGTGGAAGAGTTCACTCTGTTGCAAACATTGACAGGTCTTTAATTTGTGTTTACCTTTCTTTCTCTTACTGGTCTTAGAGGAGTTGAAGAAAGCCATGGATACTGCCCTTCTTTCTGACTGAAAAATGAAATAAACCCTTATTAGCAACAAGAATAGCTGCTTTCTATGTCTTAATAGTAGAGTTTGAAGAATGTCCTTAACTGGTCTCCTAGTTTTCCTGAGCAGTATTTTCTCTTGTCATGTATACGATTCCTGTTTTACTTTTCTTGAGTTGATCTAACATCTAAGTCAGAGACAAGGAGATTATTCCTTTTATATAATTAAGATAAATATTTTCTCATTAAGAATGGTCAGTCATTCTTCTCTAATGTGTTCATTTATTTATATAGGTTGCAGGTAGGTCAGTCAGTCCAGTTCACATGATGTTCATTAACATATTTCTATGACAGGATATTTGCAATTGGAGCAGAAACTTATGCTTGGATAAACTAGCACACCTGTTAAACTAAATTCCTTGTTATTACTGTTTCTCATATCAGTACACTTTCTATGCAGATAATCTAGCTAATTTCTGTTTTTTGTACCAAAAGTATAGAGTAATATTTTTAGTTATACAGTAGAAGAGGCCATCAAGAGCTAAACATAAAAATTTTGAATTCATGATTTCTGACCTGCACAAGTTCAAAAATTTGTAAGGAGGAGATGTCAGTAAAATCTAATTTCAGTACATTACTGGTACTTATTTTTTCTTTCATCGTTATCCTTTACCTCAAACAAGTACCATAGATGCACAAGGATTAATTCAGTCAGCTGTTTTCCTACTCTAAAAATACGTGCTGATGTTAGAAATCAATTTGGTAATTTCAACAAAAGATTAATAATTTAGTGCCGTGTAACTTAAGATTTAGTATGAAGAAAATAGCTGTGTAGGATGTAAAGATATTATTAACTTGTTGAATGAATAACTTATCTGTTTCATGTCTCTTGTACATTATTGGTATTTTATAAATTCATGTGGGAAGGGATGGAAGGGTGTGTGTGAGAGGTGGATGATGAAATATTTTTCCTTCATTTTCCCTCCTGGCTTGTTTTGCTAACTGAAATCAAGCCTATTTTCTTGCTTCATTAGTTTATTGATTAATTTCCATTGAGTCCCCATTATAATTGGGGACTTGTTTTATGTCTGTTTTTCCATGCTAACATTGGTTTGATGAATGCATATTGTTAAAGCATTGTTTTGCAACCAGATGCCTTTTGTACCACTAACCCTTACCTGTTTTTCAAGCAAGGGAGTTTTCATTTCACTAGACTTTAAAAGTGCAAAGATGCTGGATAAATTGTCGGCAGAGAAATGACAATAGAAAACACCACCATAGCTCAATGATTTAAAAAAAAAATTTCTTTTATGCAATCGCAAACTGTAAGTGCTCCTACAGACACACACACACACATATCATGGGCTTTGTATAGATTCTCTATACCAATTTCATTCACAAGGCATAGTTGGTTCAGGGCTATAGTAGAAAATACATGTCCTATAATGCAGTGCATTTGGACTGAACCCAAAACCATGTAGTTGTGAAGTAAGCTCCCCAACTACACATCCATGCCTGTGCTTCAGTTTGATAATTTTATTAGCGACTAAACAGTGAACTCTATCCTTTTTAGATAATTAGATAAATATTGTATTAACTCACTGGTGTTATCATTGCAGCTAATTGCAAAAGTTTGCAGCAGTTATTAAATTTGAGCTACAATATTACTGACATACAGCCTGCATGCTCAATAAAAATATAGAAAACAGTTGTATCTAAAGTACCACTTTCCCCCTGCCAATGCAATAGTTATGTATTGTCTAATATCAACTTGAAATCTGAATATGTTAAATAATACATCCTCAGTATCCCAAGTCACATTTAAAGAGCAATTGGTTTGTTCTCTTTGGTATATGATAACATTTAGATTTCTTCTAATTTAGACCATTTTTTCTTCATTTTTTTCAGATTAATTAGGTATTTGAAAATTTTTATAAATTACATCCATTTACTAAATCTTATTTAACCATTACTTTAGATTAAGTTGGATGTTCTTAGGTCAATAATACAATGAGGAAAATAATGGCTTTCAACTTTAAAATACTCTATCTTCACTTCATATTATTCATTTACTGTGCACTGGTGGAATGTCTGATCAAATTTGGTGCCAGATTCTTGACCCATCAAGCACATATCTTCTTTTGCTGAGGTGGAAGATTAATTCATTTTTGTCTTGTGTAGACAAACTGGTGGCATTTGTTTGTATTCTTCTGGATTGCAACTGTGAACTTGAAACACCCTTATCTCTTGGCAACAAAGTTTCATAATGACATAAAATTGCGCATTTCTTGCATAGTAAAAGACTTGTACCATTGATACACAGAATTGGGTATAGTTACTAATATGGGAATCTTGGTCCCTTGTAACTACACCAATGGACTCATTATTTGTTTAGTTATATTCCACACAAAAAGAGAAACAAAGTCTCAGGAGGTTTGTGAGATGTTGGACAGTCTGCTCTGTTGGCAAGTTAAATCCAAATTACAAGGTCAAAGACAGAAGTGTGTGCATCTTAGTTCTCTATCAACATCCATTTAAATATCCATAATTCCATGCTAAAGTGGTTTAAGATGTCTGGCCATACTTGGCATTTTCTCAAACACTTGTAATATTGGTGTAAGCTTAGTCTAACAGACAGAATGTCTAACAGAAAGTGTGTTAGGTAATAATATAGGTTTTCATGGTTAGATACTTTTCAATGCACCAACTATTTTATGTATCAATCATTTTGGAAAAAATATATGAAGAGAAAATTTCAAATTTTTATTATAAGTTGGACAGGTTTAAAAATATAAATATTTACATGAGCTATCACAAGTATTTTTACAGCTAGCTATTTTAGAGTTATCGCTGTTTTATTTTACAATGACTAGGAACAGTAAATTGTTATTGATCTCCAACACAAAACCCTTAAAAATTTGTCAAAATGCATGAACAGAAAAAGAAGAGAAATACACTGGATAAATGGGCATATATATTTTTATCTGAAGTTGATTTACTGGACTAATATGAAATCTTGCAAAGAAATTTACAGCTGAATATTGATCTAAAATATTGGAAGTCTTATACTAATTACATTATGAAAGTGTCATAAAATTGTGAGGAATATAGAACACCGGTACTGTATTTGATGACATAAAAAATGCACCTCAATTTGAGCAGTGCATATTTAGCAAAAGAATTTTCAGTGTATTGAAGCTTATGGGAGGTCAACTTCACATATAAGGGTGATTCTTTTTGGAGACAAGTTTTGGAGAAAAAAAAGTGCATATTATATGCCATGATATACAGCAGGTTTCACTTTAGTATTCAACTGTCGGTAAGCCTGACTTCTTGTGGTTATGTGAGAAACCTATAAAATGACATTCCTAGTTTAATATGAAATATTACTTGATTGAAATTTTAATGACAACTACTTCTGATTAGTTTGTAAAGAGAAACTTAATTCATATAAAACATAAATGAACTGCTCTATCAGTTCATTTGGGTGGTGAATGTGTTTTTTAAATATTAAAAAATTTTTTTTTATTTTTGTCTTGACATTCAGGTATTTTTTAAAATAGAATTTTAAATAATTATTTTAATTCACTTTTATTTTGTGAAAATGGTCTGTTTGTCCTTGATGTAGAAGTATTAGTAGACTTGGTTACCAAAGAGTTTGAATTAGTATTCCACCTCCTTGTTTCAGTCTTCCATTTGAAATCCTTAATTAACTCCAATTTTTGAATTTATAAAAAGTTATTACTCTCAGAATAATGAGGTGTTTTTGCTTTAAAACAATCCAGTTAATTTGATGTGTGTGTGTGTGTGTGTGTGTGTGTTGTGTGTGTGTGTGTGTGTGTGATTTGGTAGATGGAAACTGAAAGTTATTGTCTCCTTGCTTTGATATCACATGATAGTTGTAAACAAATGTTAATGTCATGGGGAAATATTACCTTACATGGAAACAACCGGATTGGTCATAGAAAAATCTTCCTTAACTAAATTCTTTCTGACTCATGCTAGCATTGAAAAATGGGATGTTAAAATGATAATGATTATATATATATATATATATATATATATATGTATATATATATTCTAGAGTGTTATCAGTCATATGATATAACTTGGGAAGTATACTTTAGCCGTTGTGGGTAGTATCAAGAAATATTATATATTTTCTTTTAATTTCTTACAGTTATAATCAAACTTTTATGAAATTTCTTGCTGCTTATACTAAATGCTGAAGTGAAAACACAAATGAAATTAAAAGCAAATTTCTCATTTGTGTGACCCTTCTTATAACTATTCTGTCTTTACTCACTCTCTTCTTCTTACTCTGTCACTATAATTCTTTCTATCTCACTGTGTGTGTGTGTGTGTGTGTGTGTGTGTGTGTGTGTGTGTGTGTGTAGGGAGGCACTATTTTACTCATTGTCTGCCACCATGCCAAGTATGTGCTCTCATCCTTCACCTTTTGTGTTAAGTATTTGTATCTCTCTTTTATTGTCTCTTCCCCCTCTCTCCATATGACTGGAGAAATCAACTGGCCAACATGTATATTGACTATTATTATATAGAGGTCCTTTACAGATCCCAAATAAAGCTAATCAACTCCTCGTCATATATGTTAATGTACAAATTTACATATTTGTATATTGTTGGATCTGCTGGTTTTGTCAAGATGTTCTTATTAACCACACAGTTTGGATTGGCATTTTTTAATAGAGAAAACTGACATTAAACAGTAATGTAATTTATCTCAGAGCACAACTTGAGAGGTAGCGTTTCAACCTGATAGAAATAGCAGCAACTCTCATGAAAATTACACCTTACCATCTTATGAAAAAGGGCACATTAAAATGTAACTTTAGATACATTATGGTTGATAAAAAAATAGAATGGATATGGCTATCTTAGGGTAAATAACAGCAGTTAACAAGGCTTGCATTCATGACCATATAATCATTAACCAACCTTGCACTTTAACCTTATATCAGCTGTGTAGATATCTTTACAGTGAAATCTCTGATACTAATGGAAGTTTTTCACATAGTTTTCAATCTTGTATGCTATCTACATTCCTTGTAGTCATAATACAATTTTTTTTTTGGTGCTAGGATTCATAAAGCTGGTTGCTTCACTTCCATAATGTATAATTGACTGGAATTACAACATTCCCTCAGAACAGGTTTGTTGTAAGATTCAAGGTTAGCAATTTTGAGGGGAAGGGGAAATACATCAACCCCAGCACTTGACTAGTACTTTATCAACCCTGAAGGGATTGAAAGGCAAAGTTGACAGTCTGTAAAAAAACAGAAATGCTGCTGAGCCTTTTATCTAATGGTACTGCCAGCTTGCTGCCTTTTGTATGATATGATATATATGATATGATGTAATGTGATGATATGATATATGATGTGATATATGATATACTAGCAAGTCCTGCTCTTGACAAACAAACTCTACTGTAGATCTTACAGATATTTTTAAGCAGAAAAATGTCTGGGATTGTAATTAAGTCCTATCTGCAAAGTGCTCATTTCAAGATAGATTGTTCAATTCTTCAAGCTTCAAATGCTTTACATCTATTGTAGATCATTTGTTTCCAAACTGATTGATCTTGCTTCATCTGCTCCCAGTCTTCAACTTTCACATTAAGAGCCTTAAGGTTGCTTTTAACAGCACCCCTAAAATGTTTCTTAGGTTTATGTCTTGGATGTTTGCTATGCTGTAACTCCCTGTAAAACAACTGCTTTGGCAACCTGTCATCCTGCATCCTTGCTGTGGTGCTGATATGTTATCCAGGTCTCAGAAGAGGACAGGAGGACAGTTAAAATGCAAGATTCATAGATACTAAGCTTGGTTTTGTCAGACCACACATGTTTTTCAAGCCTTCCAAATGCTGGCTTTTTCAATTCGCAGGTTTATTTCAGAATTAAGGGATCCATCTCTAGAGAGAGTGCTGCCAAGGTAGATGAACGAGTCAACCACATCTAATCTTGTACCCTGGACAAAGATGGTTAGGTTCCACATAGGGTTGGCCTGGTGGCTGAGAGAACATGATCTTTGTTTTCTTTATACACATGCACACACACATTATATATATATATATACAGGGGTTCAACAAAATAATGGAAACACCTAGCATCATAGCATTATAATTTTGAAATATCTATAAAACCATCAAAAGTTTGTTTATTTTTATTGTTACTGAATGGCACGAGGTACATTCTAGTGAAGTTGAACAACTTATCTGGCCACCACAGTCCCCAGATCTCAACATTATGGAACATTTATGGTGTATTTTAGAAAAACAAGTAAGGAGTCAATATCCTTCACCATCATCACTACAAGAACTGGAGACTATTTTAGCTGAAGAATGGACAAAAATTCCTTTGGAAACAATTCAAACTTTGTACAAGTCCATACCTCGTAGAATTCAAGCTATAATTATTTTCAAAAGTGGTCTTATCCCATATTAAAATAAATTTGTTTGAAATTTTTAGGTGTTTCCATTATTTTTCCCAACCCATATATATATATCCGAAAGGCTTTTGTCCATTTTATATGTACATGTATAATTCTATTTTTTATGTTACATTTGTCCAATAGTTGAAAGACCCTTTCTGCTTGTTATTTCCTTGTGTTTGTATATTGTTTGTATATGTACATTTGTTTGCCTTGCTCAGGGGCTTAATGCCCTCAGCTTAAGCCCCTGGCCCAACTGATTTTGAGTAGTATCAGAGAGAATTGGGCAAAACTATGTAGACACTCCAGACTCCGACTGAAGAAGCAATTGTGTGTGAATGATCCATGTTTCTTGTTTTGTCCTGTTTGCCATTGTTGTGTTATCATCCTTTTCCTGCTTGTTATGTTTTGACCTTTTCCATTTGTTGTTTTTTACCTTTGATTTACACACACACACACACACACATATATATATATATATATACACACACACACACACACATATACATTATATATATGTGTGAGATAATAGTTTCACTTCAATAGTTTCAGTATTAATAGCATTATGAAATTTTAAAAAGGTTATTGAAACAAATAAATCTGGTCCTGTGCAGACTATGTACTCGTTAAATTAAATTATTTGATCCCTTTGCCTCCTATGGGGCATAATCCATTGATAACTTTTCTCTAGGCTGTCTTTAATGCTTTTCTCTAGTTGGATCCATGCTTTTTCAGCTCTGTCTCAATATTTTGCTTCATATGTTTCTCTAGAGGGAAGTCATTCTCTCCCAGGTCTTGTTGGTTTTGAATTGTCATTGAATCTTCTGTATCTTTTGTTTTCTTAGACAGGGGTGTTGGTCCTACACAAACCCAGTGGTTGATATTAGCCAGGCCTCTATCCTTTGGCCTGTCAAGCATGAGCAGCCCTGTCCAGAGCTTGTGCTCTACTGGCATAGCTCTCAGGGTCATTGAGACACACAAACCACCATATTGCAGTAAGGAATGGACCTTGTGGCAGTGGTTAAATTAAGGTTGAAGTAAAATATAGCATAAATATAAACAGAACTATTTTTAACTACATATAATTTTTTTGTTCCAAAGAAAAGATATAGTCTGTTCTATCATATAATTTCTTCCTTTACTTCACACGCCCTACTTTTATTTTTGCCTACTCTTGGAAGAACTGATGTTGTATACATAAAATACACTTCAGTTTGACTGATTTAGCAATGTAGGTGTTAAATATACACAGGAAGATATATTTAGGTGCACACTGAACAAAAGGAACCATAGTTTTACATAATTTATTTAAAAATTATCAGGAAATCTTTTAGTCATGTTTGATAATGTTTAGTTTGTCTCTTTTTGTGTGTGTGTGTGTGTGTGTGTGTGTGTGTTTAATAAGTGCAGTGTGTATCGTTGAGTATCGTTCAAATTACCTTTTATCATTGTATCCTGACTTTTCAAGCATATTATTTGTGAGTAGTTGATAGCTATTATATCAGCTGCACAAACAACAGGTTGTAAATAGTATGAGGAATATCTCTTGGTTTAATGGAAGGCAAAAGATCTTTTTTTATGAGAAACTTTTGTGCATACCACTACTATCACTATCATCACTGCTACCACAACAACCACTATCACAACTACAATAACCACTACCACCTCCTCTTATTTTCTCTCTTGGTTTGGGTTGCAAGGCAGTGGATGGATAATGGTACAATTTTATATTCATTGTAATTTTTTGTAAATTATATTACTTCTTAGTTTTTTTTGTATTCTCTTTACAGTAACCAAACTTGAAATTAACCCTACACACACACACACACACACACACACACACACTATGGCCTAAGCAGAAGAAAAAGGGCAATATGTATGGCTCCTTTTAGAAGCTCTTTAAGATAAATGGGAAGAGGTTGTGCTCAGACCAGAGACTTGATCTGACCTGAGTAATTGAAGCAGTGGACTCTGTAAAAGTACCTAGGGGTCAGGTGTTGGCGTTATAAATCAGGCAACAGATTGTTTTCCATCCAATAACAGGAACAGTTTGCTTGACAGGCTTACACAGAGAGAGAGAGAGAGAGAGAGAGAGAGAGAGAGAGTTTCTGTCTATCAGATTTCACTTGCATGTGAAATTTGGGCTGACCCCCAAGGTTGTAACAGATATTACTTGCTCAAGATGCTGTGCAGAGGGATTGAGCCATCATCATCATCTAATGACTGTATTCCATGCTGGCATGGGTTGTGCAGTTAGACAGGATCTGATTAACCAAAGGATTATGTCACATTCCAATATCTGCTTGATGCCCTTCCTGATACCAACCACTTTACAAAATATACCAGGTGCTTCTTTTTCATGGCACTGACAGTAATGAGGTTTCCAAATAACTCACAAGATAAGACCCCTTGATCTTTGCCAAGTGATCTTCTTAATATAGTTTCACTTTCACCCATATAAACCCATTGTACTAAATGGTGTTTACTTTGGCTATCCTAGTCGGTTTCTCAGTGATACTGGAATTCCATGAAGTTTTTTAAAAAATTATCTCAAAGTTCTTGAAATGTTTTTCTTAATACATTTTACTTAAATCCAATACTTTACTTTATGGCTGATAAAAGTTTATTAGAAAATTTGCGTGTTTGTCATGTAGCTATCTATATACTGGCATTCTGTTGGTTTCGATCATGAGGTTTCCAGTTGATCCAATCAATTGAAGAGCCTGTTTGTGAAATTAACAGGCAAGTGGCTGAGCACTCCACAGATATGTGTACTCTTAACATAGCTTTCAAGGAGATTCAGCTTGACATAGATTGTGACAAGACTGCTCAAAAACACAAAAACACAATGAACTGATGATCTTATGGTCATGAGCCAGATACCTTGGCCACTAAGCCATGTGTTAAGGAGTGATATCAACGATAGTTTTAGGACTGATTGTACAGTTATATATTATTACTGACAATGTTATGATATACTGATTTGAGAATCATTACTGCAGTTCAGTGACTAAAACTAGTAAAAGAATAGCTTAAATGTTGGATTGGTGCATAATTATTGTGGCTCTTTTTTTCCAACAAATTTTATTCAACAATAACTATAACATGTAACAAAAATATCTTTAAATGATTATTCTGGAGCATATTCACCATCAACTTCAATTACTGCTTCCCATTTGTTTAGCAGACGGCCAGACTGTCATTTAAAGATGTTTTTGTTAAATATTGTTATTGTTTTTGTTGAATAAAATTTGTTGAAAAAAAGCTGCAATAATTATGCACCAACCCAATAGATTTGTAATTACCTTTCTTTTTGTGTGTGTTCTTGGTTTCAGTTTTTGGGATTTGGCCATCTTAGAGCACCATATTTATTTATATTCATACTTAGGTACATAGGTACAAAGTTCACTTTGTAACCACATGATTTGAGGTTCAATTTGACTGCATGACATTTTGGGCAAGTGTCTCTTCTACTATAGCCTTAGGTCAAACAATACCTTATGAGTAAATTTGGCAGGGAGAAACTGAAAGAAGCCTATTGTGTGTGCGTGTGTGTGTGTGCATATGACTACATGTTTTGATGTTGTACTCTGATTGTAATAAGTCCCCATTATTCATGTAGCCACTATGTAGTTCATGTTCAAAGGACTAACAAGAAACATCACCTTGCTTGGAAAACAGGTGAAGGTTAGTGATAAGAAGTGTCCAGTCATGGAAAATATGCTTCTACAAATTTTGTCTTACCCATGCCAGCATGGAAAGTAAGCATTCAAATGAGAAATAATGTCTTTTGCTGTACAGTTATGACTTGTTTTTCTTTCTTATTGTCCTGAACACTCAGATTACTTTCTCTGTATTAGAAAGTAGAAAAGTAAGATACAATGAAAATGAGTAAATTTAGTCTTAATTTCTATCTTTTCTACAAAACATTTTTTATCCCAATTAAACCTGCTTATTAACATCATTATGAAACAATTTGGGAACACAGATCAGGCAATGTAGGTCAATTAAGCTACATCCAATGCCACTAATCTCACTCATTTCTTTGTTTACCTAATTTGGTCAATTTTGATTATGAATATGGAGATAGAACAGTTTTTTTGAATATGGAGATAGAACAGTTTTTTTTTTTAATGTCTCATATGATAATTTCGTTTCTGTATTTGGTTATCCAGATTCTTTATTGAATTTGTGTGTTGAAGCATATTTTATTGTGTCTGGGGAGAGTCATTCTCTTTTAGTGCCTTATTATTTAACAGACTCGCTGGTTTGATTTCCACTCATTTAGTTATTTATTTTTTCTAAAATTTTTTTTGTTTTGCAACCTTTTCAATAGACATTATCTCTGTCCATTATCAGCGCTGCATTTTTGTTTGTGTGCATATATGCATCAGTGTGCATGTGTATACACATGTATGCATGCATGTGTGTATGCACATATATTATGTGTGTATATATGCATATATATATATATATGCATGTGTGTGTGTGTGTACCTGTCTTCTTGTATGTGCATGTTTGAGTGTGTGTATAGGTTTGTGTGACAATGTACATGCGTCTGTTATGTATGGATATGTGTGTGTATACGAACATGTGTTTCAGTTTTCATTTGTGTATGTATGTGTGTGTGTGTGTGTGTATTTCTGCTGTATTACCTATGTGCCTATCTATCTAGTTATCTGTTTATGTATATGTCCATTTACCGACACACACACACACGTCTACATAACAGCCTACTAAGAACTCTACCTGTGTATATATAAACTGTAGGTATTGGGGTATGACTACCTTCTACGTATATTTCCTATTTAGTACTGGGGATGTTTCATTTATGAAGACATACTCCTGTATTTGTCTGAGTGTCAGGTCCTTCGGGTGCTTGGATAAAATACGGATGTTAGGTTGACCCAGTGTGCCTCCATGTTGGCAAAGTATGGAGGACTATTTTTTGTTGTCATATTGTCTAAAATGTTCATTTAGTCTCTCTGCAATGCTTCTAGATGTCTCACCTATGTATATCATGTTCTTGTTTTTACAAGCACCCTCTATGCACCTTATGCTGTAGACTACATTTCTAGTTCAACAGTTAATGCCAGGGTTAATCTTACATACCATGCAGTTTTCATTAGTGCATGTGGTATTCTCAAAGGGGTACATCCTACATAGTTGTGATCTGATGGAGTTCCCTGGATTTTCAACAATCTTAATGTTGAGTTTGGCCTCCTTTAGAGCTTTCCTAGATCTTCAGGCTAGTTCTCCCTGGGCTGTGGCCTCTACAAATATCACTCCTTGATATTTGTTGGCCTTGTACCACGTGTTCACCCTGTTTGTTTTGTTACAAACTTTTGTATCCTATTCCAGACTTTACTTCTGTATCTAGGGCAGGTACCATTGGTTTCATTACATATAATGTTATCTAACTTCTTTCTAGCTTCCCTGTATACCTGAACCCTATCTTTCTGATCATGTCCAGAGAATTACATGCAGTGCATGAAGTTCTGTACATGTTTCTTTGTTTCATAGGGTTTGCATAGTGGGGACATGTTGTTCATTATCCTAACTAAGTCTGCTATCAGTATGTTGATTATCATGTTCTATAACAAAGCTGAGTTCTTGTGAACAACATATTTAGAAGCTATGGGTTTCATGTAATAGGAGTGGAGGAGCTGCACTCTGTTGTTCATGGTCTCTAACCAAAGTTCAAGGACAGGGAGTCTATTGTTAGGGTGTCTTGTGGGATAATCTATAGTTACCTTGATACTTTGGTGGATGAAGTTAGCTATGTGCTGGATGCTCTCCATTATGCTCCTCTTGGTTTCTACATAACAATTACTAGAGTTTGTCCTAACTAGAATATTAATGTCATCTACATACCTATGGTAAAGCAAAACAGTTGTGGATTGTTCCACTAAGGATTGCTCAAATTTTCTGTCCCACAAGGTCAGACAGGTAATAAATGAATATTGTATGGTATTTACAATTCACCTTCGTGATTATTTTAATATTTGTCATTTTCTTTCTGGCATATTTTGGATAAACCAGCAAAGGTTATTTTCCTTTCGTCATGATATTATCCATGAGATCCAAAACATTTTAGATCTAATATAAGATGCTTATCTGTTTTATGTTCCATTCTCTGTTGCTGTCGCTAACACTTTCCACCTTCAAATCCTCACGTTTTTCATGCACACACACTCACACACACATTTACACATGTACTTCACTGTGGTTTTCTTAAATTTATCCGCAGTTAACTTTCATAAGGCTTGATACATGAATTTCTTTCTACATCTCTCTCTCTCTCTCTCTCTCTCTCTCTCTCTCTCTTTGATGATTAGCAAACTGTAAATGAGTGCGTTTAGTTTTACAGAAATTAAATAAAATTAATACTAACATTTCTAAATTGAATGTTTTAATGCAAAAGTAACTTAAGGAATTGTTTTAACCTAGATTTCAAGGATTTATATCACCCCTCGGGGGCTAAATATCTATGCTTTTTACCCTTTTCTGTACTGTATGCTTAAAAAAACCCCCAAAAAACTCTATTTTCCTAGAATTTTATGCTCCCTAGATAAAATTAGGATGGAATTATTGCCTGCATTGGTTGATAGCTAAATGAACTGTGCTTTTGTGATTTTTTACCCTATGGTTAGTTATTGAAAACTTCTATTTTCCCTTAGTTCATGGTGGTTTCACAGAAAATAATTATTGGTGGTATTTGACAGCATTTTGATATTTTTCTTTGTTTGTGTTTGAGTGAGCGGATAAGTAATTAATTTTAAAAATTGCAGACTACATCATACATGCAAAATTGCAGACTGCATCATACATGTGATCAGGAAAACACAAATCTCACAACTTGTGAAGTAAAAACAGTTATGTCATTTGGCACACTACCTCATGAAGGTCACTGTTAGCTCTCACTGCACATGCAACTGTGTACTGCCATCTGTTAGCATATTACAGAACTAGTCTTGGAAATTTCTGATACCATCTCAGAGACCTTGTTTTTTCTCTCTTTCACATCATCATTATCATTTACCACTCATTTTTCCATGCTTGCATGGACGGTGAGATGGAATTTGTTGAGGCTAATTCTCTATGGCTGATACATGTCCTGTTGCTAGCCCTCACTTATTTCTAAGCGTCATTTACAATCACCACATAATGTCTTGGCAAAGGTACACACACACACTCTCACAGAGAGAGAGAGAGAGAGAGAGAGATACAACTGGCTTCTTCTAGTTCCTGCCTACTGATCCATTCACAAGGCTTTGGTCTGCCTGGGGCTATAATATAAGACAGTGAGACACAGCGAAACATATAGCACACAGTGAGACTGAACCCAAGACCACAAGATTGGGAAGCAAAATTCTTCAAACAGTCTGTAATGAAATAATCAGTAATATCCTAGAATAAATTTAATTGATTATATACCCCTCTTGGAAAAAACCCCCCCTATAAAACCTATTACTGTAGTGGGAACGATGCAGTGATATGAGAAAAGATTTAAATCAATATTGACTTTTTAAGTTTAACACCTGTTCATAGAGAGGAACATATATGACAAGCAATAGAATGATAAGATAGATGTTTTCACCAGTCATTGATGCATACTGTATCCTATGGCAATTAGCAAGCTTTATACTGTTTTTAGCACAATTATCAACTAGAAATCTGGTATGGTATGATAATACTTGTGTTGCAGATATAAAATAACATGAATATTTCAAATGATCAAGTGTTGTAAATGGCCAAGAAAAATAAGTAAGACACACCTAGTTTAAAGTATTCTAAATTTACACAACCTACTTAGCAGCTTAAACTTTAATAGGCTGAATAGTTGCAGTTGGAATTTAATAACCAACAACAGACATTCACAGATGAGTGCCTTGTCCAATGAATTTGAGTCTAAAATTAAATAAGATTACTAACTATGGTGCTGATAATAAGTCCAAGACTTCCTGCTCAAGTCTTGCTAAGATTGATTTGGTTTTGACCCTTCTAGATTGAATAAAAATAGCTAAAATGTACAAATATTAATGTCACTGTGAATATTATATAACTCACCCTTTCATTTGCTTCTTTATCTTATTCCTTTTTCCTATTTCTCCATTAAGTGAAGAAAGACAATGAGACATTTTACCTATCAGGTTTTCATTAAATCATCATCATCATTTTAATGCCCTCTTTTTCATGCCCACATGGGTCGGATGGAAATGGTTGAGGTAGATTTTTCTGTGGCTTGATGCCCCTCCTGTCTCCAACCCTCACTTGTTTCTACGTAAGATAATATTTTCCCAGAAGACTGGGAACAAAGAACACTGCTGTATGATGATGACACTCATTTACAACTTTCATGTGATGTCTACACAAGGAAATACCAGCTCTCTCCATCTCATAACCACACACAATGGGCTTCTTTCAGTTTCTGTTTACCAAATCTACTCTCAATGTTTTTTTGGCCTGGACCCACAGTAGAAGACACTTGTCCAAAGTGTTACACAGTGGGACTGAACCCAAGACCACATCTTAACCACACAGACACATCTCTGCACCTTACATTATCTAAAGTAATCAATAATATACAATATAATGTGAAGAATTATTTTTTTTTTGCATAATCCCTCATTTCATAATTAGCAAAATCTAAAAGAAGTACCTGTAGGATTAGATCAGTGATAATTAGATACTGGCTTTGCATTTACTTAAAATATAAAAATTTTGTAAATAAGGACATCTGCCTGGATTTCAGATGTATAGATCAAGTCCTGGTGCAGCTTCCTGTCTTGTTTTCCCATTCAAGGGAATTTTAAACTGAGGTATTATTATAAACTATTGTTGATAGCTGACTTCACTTTGTGACTCATTGTTAATAAAGACTTATGAATTCTTCTATATTTGCATTATGAATGTAATATAACTTTTGTCCCACTGCAAAGCACCTTGGGCAAGTGTCTTCTAATATAGCCCTGGGTAGTTCAGTGCTTTGCAAATGAATTTTGTAGACGGAAAACTGAAAGAAACCTGTCATATGTATGTGTGCATATCTATGTTTGTTTTCCTGCTTGATAATTGGTGTTTGTTAACATACCTGTAACTTACTGGTTTGATAAAAGAGGTTATTGCTTATCTTGTGAATTTTGTAGTTTTTGTAGATAGGAAACTGAAAGAAACCTGTCATATGTATGTGTGTTTATGTTTGTCTCCTTGCTTGACTGGTGTGGGTTTGTTTACATGCCTGTGACTTAGTGGTTTGGCAAAAGGGACAAAAAGAATAAGTATCAGACTTTAGAAAAAAAGGGAATTGGGGTCAATTTGTTCAACTAAACCCTTGAAGGCAGTGCCCTAGCTCAGCCATGGCCCAATGAATAAAGCAAGTAAAAAAATATGGAATCAGTTTGAATATTAGCATTGCTTGTTGAAAGGTGTTTAAACTTGTTCAGTTTCTTGAAGGTGGTGGTCGCTTTTGTTTTTTATTTTTATTTCACTTCTTAAACGAGCACTTTAAGTTTCTTTGACACAAAGTCAGATCCTGAAATCATTGGGTAAGACGTGCTCTATCAGATCCTGTTGTGAGAAGTAACATAGACATCAAGTCAGGTGTGCATTCTCAACTTGAAGATGAAACATTTCCTTTTGTTAATGATATGCTCTCTCTCTCACTCACACATCCACACACAGATGTGCATGCTCACATTATTGAATTACATGATATACTGATACATGAGGTAGTGCTATAGCATGGTCTTAGCAATGATGGAGCACCTCATGCATCAGTGAACTCAAGAAGTTTGCAACATGATATATCTTCATATATATCTGTTATTTTGTATCTGTTAACCATATTTATGTACACAGATGTATCTAGATGGATAAGTCGCCCTTGGAATCCTTCTAAAGATTCATTTAACCCTTTCACATTCAGATTACTCTATCAAATGTAATCCTTATTTATTCACATTGTTTTCAAGATTTTGATGATATGATTGTATATTTTTAGTGACATTGTAGAGTAGGTGTGAGAGATGGGACCTGGCTGATTTGAGCATAAAACAGGTAGAATATTTGGGCTGGATATGGCCGGCTTAAATACTAAAGAGTTAAAGTATTTGGTAGTTTTTGTTACCTAGGTGGCCTAATCAGTGGAGACAGGTGCTGCAAAATGCTATGGTGGCATGACAGTTTTGAGAGCTGTAGCATCTGTTGACAGCAAAGGCTTCTTTCTGAATGAAAGGTAGACTGTGGGATACTTGTGTATGAAGTATAGTAATAATACATGGGCAAGGAATGTGAAGGATTTGCAAAGGCTCACAAAAAGAAAATAAAGTAAATACACTCCACTGGATATGTAATGTCAGTATGCATGAATAAGAGAAAACGGGACATCAGAGTTATTTGTTGTAGTGTGCAATGAAGAAAACTTTCTAGGTATAGACCAATCGTGGGCAACCTGTAACTCATGGGACAGTCTAAATGGCAGAGCTAATGAAAAATTACCTTGAATTTTTAGTTGTGCAGCTTGTCAGATGATAAGCTGTTTCATGTAGTCTGCTTCTTGAAAAGTGTATACCATACTAGGTAGAGACAATTGATGATACAGAAGCTAGTTGTAATAGGGAAGGGATTGGCAGCATCATCATTGCTGTACAAAATGCTTTGTATTATTGACATATCCTTGTTCCAAGTTCAAAATCCACTGAGGTTGACTTTACCTTTAATCTTTCAAGGAGTAGGGAAAGGGGGTCACTAAAATAGTTACCAGTTAAGGTCTAAGTTTGATATAATCAATTGCCCACCACGCTAGCCAATCTATTGACCTGTGGGTCAAAACGTCAAGTATTTATCCTCAGGAGTTTGTAGTAACTTTGTGTGTGCGTGTGGTGGCTGAGTATGTTTATGTGTCTATGTGTGTGAAATAGCACAAATGTAATGAGAGAAATGACAGACAGATAGACAATGCAAAAATTTACAAGAGGTGGTAAAAAATTCAACAAGTAATTGTAAAGTAGATGACATTAGGAAGAGCATATAGCCATAGAAGCCTTGTCAAAGCAGACACTGGAGCTTGATGAAATCTTTGAACCTACTGGGACTCATCAAACTGACCAATTCATACTAGTATAGAACAAGGGTGTTAAATAATGATGCAAAAACATTTCAGTTGAGGTTTCTGGTATATATTTTTGTCTCCATAAAGAATAGAGTCTAGTATAATTTACCATCAGTTATGTCATAGCTATTTTCTGCACAGCTAGGCTTTTTCTTTTATGAATGAGATTGTTTCCTCATAGAAACAGTCTATCCATTTATTTATACTCTCTTTCTACTTAAATGTCAATACAAATCCACTTGTGAAGCTTTGTATATTTTATCTTTTGTGTTTACTTTTAACTTCTTCAATTGAATTCCACCTTCAAATTAGAAAATAACATTCTGTTAAGTCCACTCCTAATAATTCCTTCTTGTATATTTTCTGAATTCTTTTAATGTTTGTGTTGCTACCATTATAACATGCTTATATTTTTCTTGACAATTTTCTCTCTCTCTCCCCTCCCCCAGGTGAAGACTAGGCATACTCTATTCTGTTCTTATAAAAGTACTTATAGTTTGACAAAAAGGAAGTAAGGAGTGATTGTAGAAACTATAACATGTTGACATAGAATAGATACTTACAAAGCAAAACTTGGTTTTAACCCTTTTAATCTCAACCTGCCCAAGACTGCCCCTGGTTCTTTGAAACACACTTCCTGTTTTAAAGTAATCTAAATTAAATTTCCCATGAAGGTTTCATGTTAATTTATGTTTCAAACATTATTTTAATGATAATGAAGTTATTTTACTAAATTTTTCTATTATTTTCAAAATTAACTGAAGCAAAGGCAGTATATTTCAACAAAAGTATAGTAACAATAAAATGTTTAAAAGAAATAATATTTTTATCTATCATATACTTTAAGAACCTTAAAATGTATATATGCACAAACAGACATTGATTCACATTAATTTGCTCTCTCTTTCTCTCTCACACACACACACACACACACACACACACACACACGTATATGTTTATGATTTGTTTTGTAAGATTCTTGATGTGAAAATGTGAGTTGAAACAGATATTGTTATACTTGGTGATGGTCGTTTTGTTTATTTTTTTGCCAATTGAACACACACACTATTTATTCAATCTTCACTTTGGTTTTTATTCTTCTTATTTTTAGTTTATTGGTCAATCAAAGTTTTTGGGTCACACAGCCTCTGACCTCATCAGTGGGTTGAAACATATTGTTTCAGCCAGTCAACTGTGACCATAAAGGGTTTAGTTAAAAAAAAGAAAAGTTGACCACATGACTTATATTAAATCTGGAACTTATTTATTCTACCAAGTTATGGGAATGTGAATGTATCATCACCAGTTGTCAAGTAGTGGAGACATGAAGATGTGTGTATGCGCACACGTGCTCATATGCGCGTGCGCGCACACACACACACACACACACACACACACACATGCATGCATATGATGGTCTTCCACTAAGTTCCTGTGTACTGCTAGCCCAATTGACACAGGTTACAGAGCATTGGTGTTGGCCCACTGGAAGACACTTACCTAAGGTACTGAGCAGTAGGACTGAACCTGAAATCAAAGTGAACTTCTTAATCACTCATCACACATACACACACACACACTCATATAGGCAATTGCTTTTTAACTCGTTTATTTAGCATATTCTTGTGCTTGTGTGCATGCATGCATATGTGCACACACACACAGACATGTTTCATGCACATGCACACAGATGCATGCACGAATGTATTCTGTCTAGTTAAGGCTGTGTGAATTAATTTAATTAATATAGTTATAAGGTTTGGAAATATTTGTCTAATTTCATATTTATAACTGCATTGACTTATTAATGTAAAACTGGTGTTGTAAACCACTTACTAATATGGTAATTACACTTATTTGAAGAAAGGTAGTAAGTAATAGCTTGTTTGATTGACACATGGGTCAGCACTTCTCAACAACTGTTACTACTGCTGCTTATGGTTCCTTCATATCTATCAGATTTATATATTAAGGAAACAGCAGCTTAGAACCCTGCTTTAGTGTCTGGTTACACTTGCTTGCCAGTCAGTTGTCATAGCAACCATCCTGACCCTATGACATCTGGGAGAGGTTAGTTTGGTGGAGTCAAAGTGAACATTTATTTTCTCTCTTGTTAGCTGTCTTCTGGTAGAGGCTGTTAAAACCATTTTCCTAATTATTATTTTTAATTATTTATAAGTTTTTTTTTTTCATAAGAAATAAGAACCATTCTGTGAATGAATGTATATATATATAATTTAGACGTCTTTAAAAGAAAATTAAAAAATAAAATAGTTTGGTTAGTAATAATTAGTAATTTGATATTATCCTTGATATATATTCTAAGTCTTAAATTTGAATTTTTCTATTGTCTACAGAAGTCATTTGCAAACTGATAAATATTTAGTTTGTGAATATTTCTCTTATTCAAAACCAATATTTCAATATTATACATGGATTTCATTTTAAATAAACTTATTCAGTTGATTGAATATATCTTGTTTATTGTTAACTCACATATAGAAAGTGTTCAGTCTAAATTCGACAGTTTGCATAAAAGGAAAAGAAACCACAATATCCCATCCAAAAATAAAGGTATTTATAAAAAATGGAAAAATATCAATGAGATTATGACTGGGAGATAAACAGTTTACCCAAAGTAGCCACCCTCAGCTTCCACCACGGCCTTAAGGTGGCTCTGGAACCTGGCACATGCATTCCTCATTGTGTTCCTGGGAAGCTCTTTGAACACTTCCTTGATCTTGGCTATTAGCTTAGCTTAATGTTGTAGGCAGTGGTTGGTGTCTTTCCCAACTGTACCCCACACGTAGTAATCCATGGGATAACAACCAGGGCCAGAAATTGGGGTTGGCGAAGTAGTAGAAATTCTCTGCCAATCACTTCTGGTTCTTTCTGGAGGTATGTCAAGGGACCATATCTTGCTGTCACACATATGGCCTTCCAGCAACAACCCTCTCCAACCAGGGTTTGACTACAGTCTGTAGCAGCTTCATATAGCCATCTGAATTTAGCTGACCCTATTCAAAGATAACGGAATGAATTCTGGTAGGTGGATGCAGTCAGAATGCCTGCTGTATCCCTTCCTGCTGGTCATGGCTTTGTACTTCTCCATTGCTGCTGTCCTTGTCAAGTCTTAGAGCTTTTACATGTTCACAGAGCATTGAACCATAGTCATGGTGTCGGCATTTTGATACCCGGTGCAAATCATCATGATGCAGGTAACTGTTTTCCAATATTCAGATGGCTTCCAGTCCTCCGTACCATCTAATTTTTATTCAACTACAACTTTAATCTTTATACTCACCAATGCTATTGACTGTTCACCAATACATCAAGCTGTTCCTGAAGCATAAAAAATTGTCAAATTTATCCTGAACACCCTGTACATATGTAATTTATGTCAAAAATGTATTGCATTTAAAAATATATATATTTTTTTATTTCAAAATGATTTGTTTTTGTTGCAGGTTGGGAAGCCTTCGTACAGTCAAGGATGATCAACCAGTTGCCAGAAAAGAGGCCAAACCTCCCATACCTGTTGATTCAGATTCAGGTAAATTTTATATCAGTTAGTTGTAAGCTGGTACTATTTTCTGATAGAATATGTCATATTTTAATAATGTATCTTGTAACTTAACATCCCATCCACTGACTGCTTCCAGTAGTGTATATTTAGTAAATGATGGGAAAGAATAGGTAAAGAAAAGAAACCATTTCTGATCAGTTCTAAACAAAATTCTGAACTGGTTTCCTTGAACTGTATATTTAGCTATATTTCTCCTACTGTATCTCAGTAAAGCAGTCAGTAGGTGCACAAGAAGTGTGGCAACATTTTTGGCAGATTGTCAGCTAAGCTGCACTTCAGGTGTTTAAAATGCACTTGGTTCTCAACAGACACCACCTGGCAAGAATACATCATTTCTTTCACACAGCTAAATTCACTTCTCAAAAACTTGGTTAACAGGGGGGGGGGGGATAAATAGAACAAAAATACAGCCCTAGGTTCTGCTCTTGATACATATTGACTTTAACTTGTCTAACCCTTTAGCATTTAAACCAACCAGATCCAGCCTCTCACACCTACCCTGCAATGTCATTAAAAACTGTAATCGCCTCATCAAAATCTTGAAGCTACATGATAATGCAGGATTAATTCAAGAAAATGTGAATAAATAAGCATTACACTTGGCTGAGTAAACTGAATGCTAAAAAGCTACAGTTGAGGTTAATCCCTCCTTTTGTTGTGATTCTTTGATTTTTCCTAAAATATTGGCTTAAAAGAATCAAGGCATCAAACTGTGCTTGACACTTCAATTTTATTATTGGAAGCAAAATTTGCTCCCAATCTTCTGTGGAAACATGCCTGACTATGGGAGAATATTACCTTGCTGGAAAACAGCTGAAGGTTGATGACTTGAAGGGCATCCAACAGTAGAAAATTTGCCTCAACAAATTCCATTTTACCCATGTAAGCATAGAAAAATGGTCATTAAAATGATGATGACAGATTAAAGAACAAGTGTTTCAAGTGTTAGCAAAGGCACTTTCTGTTAAAATGGCTGAGCTAGCAACAATTCAATTAGAATATATTTCATAGAAGTTGTTGATTGTCTAACCATTTACCATTCAGATAACTGTCAAATATTTATTCACGTTGTTTTGAATTAACCATGCATTATCTCATAGCTTTGAGGTTTCAATATGATTGTATATTTTTAGAATGACATTGTATGATAGATGTAAAAGGCCAGATCTTGACATTTTAATCATAAAACAGAATATTTTGGCTGGATATGACTGGTTTAAATGCTGAGTTAATCATAAGTAATGAATGTTCTTAATTTAGGCACATGGCTGAAATTTGGAGGAGGAGGTTTTAGTCACTACTATTGATCTCTGCAGTTCACTGGTCCTTCATTTTATTGACCTTGAAAGGCTAAGTTGACCTCAGAATATACAGAGCTGAAACATATACTGCGAGGTTTTTTTTAATATTATACTTTAATTCTATCAATCCACCAACCTTTTCATGAACATTGTTTTCTTTTTGAGGGGAGGGAGCTAGTCAACTATATCAACCCCAGTTCTCTGTTGGTATTTATTTTATTGATCCCAGTGCTCAATTGGTGCTTATTTTATTGACCACAAAAAAAGATGAAAGGCAAAGCCAACTTCAGTAGAATTTAAACTCAGGACACAATATGCTTGAAGAAATGCTGCTAAGCATTTTGTTCAGAGTGCTAATGATTCTGCTGCCTTGCTACCCCTTTTTAGCAATAATAATAATAATCCTTTCTACTATAGGCACAAGGCCTGAGATTTGTGGGGAGGGGTTAAATCAATTACATTGACCCCAGTACTTGACTGGTACTTAATTTATCAACCCCAAAAGGATGAAAGGCAAAGTTGACCTCGGTAGAATTTGAATTCAGAATGTAAAGATGGATGAAATACTGCTAAGCATTTTGCCCAGTGTACTAATGAGTTTGCCAGCTCAGGCATCAAGAGAAACATAAAGGAAATCAGAATAGAGTGCTCAGTAGAGCTGTTACAAAAGGTTTGCTTTCTTGGCACAGCCAGAATAATCAGGAAAGTATTAGATAGTTGAAAAGAACAGATAGAATGGCACCGTAGGCTGCAGGTAGCAAGCCTGCTAGGCATGCTAGACTCCAGGAGTTCCAACAAAACCTAAGTTAAAAATAATAATAATAATAACAACAACAAGGAACTACCAGGCCAACATATTAAAGAACAGCAGTAGCTTAACATGTCCTATATGTCAACAACAAAATGAAACCATTGATCATGTTGTCTCCAAGTGCAGTGTTCTTGCACCTACAGAGTATCTCAACAGGCATGATAGAGCTGCACAATTTATTCACTGGGTAATTTGCAAAAGCCTGGACTTGCCCCATGATAAAAACTGGTGGGAACACAAACCACTTCCAGTGCTTGAAAATGATCATATCTCACTCCTCTGGAACTTCACCATTCAAACTGACAGAAAGATAGATGCAAATAGGCCAGACAACACATTGAAAGACTTCAAACAAAAAACATGCCTCCTCATTGATATGATTGTCCTAATCGTTATAAACATATCTGTCAAGACCTACCAAAAACTGAGCAAATATAAAGATCTTGAGATAGAAATCAGCAAAATGTGGAAACTGAAGACTAAAACAATACCTGTTGTCATAGGTGCCCTGGGAATGATAGCAAAAGGGGCTGATTGCTACCTAACTCAGATACCAGGAAACCCAAAAATGGCAGAAATTCAAAAGATAGTGTTCATGGGAACTGCTCATATCCTACGCAAAATACTTTCTATGTAATCTCAAGTTTTAAAACAAACATAATTTTTTTTTTTTGACATTTACTGGTACAACACTAAATACAAGACCAAATATATGGGCACACTAGGCATAACAACAACATGAACTTCCAACCTGTTGTCTCTTGAGGTCTCTGGGTGAGACTTGGAGCCAACTTGTACAAATGTAAAGCAAAAGTCAAACAGAATAATAATAATAATAATAATATAATAATAATAATAATAATAATAATGGTTTCAAATTTTAGCTCAAGGCCAGCAATTTTAGGGAGAGGGTAAATTGATTACCTTGACTCCAGCAATTCACTGGTACTTTATCTTAGCCCTAATAGGATAAAAGGCAAAATTGACCCTAGTGAAATCTGAACTCAGAACATGAGCAACGAGAATAAATGCTGCTAAGCACTTTGTGCAAAGTGCTAACAGTTCTACTTGCTTGCTGCTTTAAACAGTAATAATAATAATGATAATAATAATAATAATAATGATAATAATAAGGTGTCAGTTATCTTAACTAATCAGGATTTGTTATGCAAACCTGGGAAAACAAAGTGTTGCTAAAGTGAGTTGGTATGAAAGATCTGTGCAATATAAAAGTATTACAAATGTAATAACGCATAGTAGGAACACATGGATACGTGATGTTTGATAAGCCTATGCACCATGTAACCAACAAGGAATACTATCTAAATGAAGACTTGATCTTCATGTTGTGTATCTAAAGTATATCTGTTTTTGTAAGATGATTTCAATTAATCTCTCTGCAAGCCAACAGAAAATATCTCTGTTAATTGCATCAATGAACTCTATTTTCTTCCTGTGATACTTTTCACACACATGTGACAGAACTCTTGTCTGTTAAGTGTCTTCACAGCTCAGTCCCAGTAAGACAGTACAAAGTGTCAACTCTTTGGCTAAAAGTCCTGCATCCAGCCAGCTGCAAATTTTCAATGAGATTAAATACTGGATTAACATACTGATTAGGTCAACTAGTATAAAAATTTATGCAACAGATGCAATTGTATATTATATTACTTTTTGCTATTTAGATACATTTGTAATTGTTTAGATGCATTTCTAGGATTATTTTTAAGCTTCAAAATGTTATAATTCTGTACTGGACCTAACATGCTACCTTAAAGATTGTCTTCTGACTGTGATATGATTATGAGTTGAAAGATTATTTGGTATGTATTGTCGTAGTGGGAACAAGCAGGTGGGTAAATGGTGAAATGCCATAAATCAAGGATTGATGATGGAAGAGCTGACAATCATTGATGCAAAGGATTACTTGTTGGTTAGAAACATTTCTAGTTGTTGTCTAGTCCCCAAATTAACATTAATTGAGCAAATCCCTAATGAAAGCTTTCCATCCATGACCCTTTGTTTAATTGTATATTAGGGATAACATTGTTGAATGTATCTTTTTTTTCTTTCTACTTTTATTTAAAGGCATGTGTCATTATTATCATCTGTTTGCTTTCTATTCTGGCATGGGTTGGATATGTCATGTTCTAAGTCAGTTCAGAGTTATTGCCCTTTTTGATGGGTTGGAGAATCTCATCTTACTCAAACATTACATTTTTTGGATATGATTTCCAGGAATGGATTCCTTTTCTAACCCTAACCTCTTTACAGAGCACCGTGGTTGCATTTTATTGTAGCAACAGCACCAGAGAGGTAATCATGTCTTTGAACAGACTAAAGTGTTTTCTCAACACTATGTTGTCTCCACATATTTGCTAATTACTTTACAGAGTGTACTGGATGCAAAATTGTTTCATGACACCAATACTAGTGAGGTTACCAAGGCTAAAGATTTATCATTACTTTATGGTGTCAAGACAACCTGATCAAGAAAGTGAGTTGAAGTGAACAGTACTGCTTTCATCAAATTTCCCAGACCAAGAGCTGACAAGTGGGTGACATAGAGCAAATCTCAAGTAGATTTGACCTTATGAAAGCTGTAATGGTCATCATCATCATCAAACAACCACTTTACAGAGTGTACTGGATGCTTTTATGCAGTACTGGCATGGGTGCTTCTTATGTGGCACCAGCATCTAAAGCTTACAAGATTAGAGATGCTCAGCTGGAGAGGGTTACAGGGGATGAGACTGAATTCAAGGGCAGCCATGCTTTTACTTACCTTAATATGTCTTTTCAAGTACAGTAAACCACCAGGAGTCTCAGTCCCCTGTCATCCCCTCTGTGAGTCCTAACGTTTGTAGACCCTTACTCACCACTTCATCCCACATCTTCCTGGGTTTACCCCCTCCATATGCTCCCTCTAAAATTAGAGATTGGCACCTCTTGATGCAACTGTCTTCATGCATACACATTACATGGTCATACCAGCGCAGTCTTCTCTCTTGCACACTACATCTGATAAAAAGAGATGGGGATCAAGGTGTTTAAGAATGTTATTAGTGATGGCTGTTTTCATTGCCTTTTGAGATGTTGGAAAGGACTGAGGTAGAATGGTAGTTGACGGGATCAGTAGAGTTGCTGCTTTATGGGAATGGGATATAATGTAGTGGTTCAAGAAATTGGAACATATCACTGTTGAGAGAGATTAAAGAATTTGGTTAGGATACAGGCTTACTCTGTGGTGATTTGTTTTAGGGTAATGGAAGAGACATTTCTATGGTCAGTGGTTTGAAATAACTGGAGATGTTTGGTGTATATCTGTATGTTTGTGATGATGAGGCTGATAGCCAGATATTTTGGTGAAGGATTTACCTTATGTATTCAGTGTGGAGTCAAATTCAAAGTAGGCAACAAATCTGAAAGCTTTCTCTCAGTAAGAGTTCTGTTTACATAACCATGGTGGTTAAGAAGTAGTGGAGAAAAAGATTTTGCAATATTGGTAGAGATTCTTTTGGCAAGAGACCAAGGGGATTGGCTGTAGTTTGGGAGGCAGGGAAGTTTGATGTTATGTGATGCATAGAGGTATACTTTACAATTTGGATGATGGTCTTGCAGGAGTTGGTTTGGCTAAGAACCATCTAGATTGTAAGAGTGGGCATTTTAAAAAAAATTAAATATTGTAAGTTATTTGATTTGAATTGCAACATAGTTATGAATGAACCACCTAAGAAATTTTGGGCCATATGAGTTTTTGGTATGTGAGGAGGCATGATGAGCCTTAAAAGATAATTTCAGTCACCCATCTGTTTCTGATTGGTCAGAAGTGAAGCATCAGGGATAGTAAGTTCAAAATTTGTGGGAGCTTCAACCAGTCAGCTGGCATGAAATGCTATAAGATCTGTAAGGTGGGTGAGATTTTATAGTATGTGGGAATATGATGAGTAATCATGATAAAATAGTGGTTGGATAACTTGATAGGTGCAGAAGCTATTATGGTGTAATAGTGTTTGGATTTGATGCTGAAAAACAGATCAAACGGTATTTGGGGTGTCTATGTGTTGAGCAGGGATGTTGTAAGATATATAACTAATTGATGTAGAGTGGAAGATTGCAAAAGATTTAATTTCTTCATTTACAATGCCAAGTAATGTGAAATACTATCCATATATTAATAGTGATTCTGTTTCCATAGGTCTTGTATAGTAAAGTCTATACAACCGAAACCTATCTGGAATTATCACTTTTGACAAAGATCAGATTAATTTAATATTTACTTTTGTTCTAATGTTATTTCTCCCACACCACATGCATAATTCCAGTTTTAACTGAGATTTTAGTTATCACCTCTGTCTGCTTTGGTAAGGTTTAAGATTCTCAGTATGGAGAAAGTTTTGACTGATTCAGGTTTTCAACTAGCTATGTTTGCTTGGTTTTTTACACCATATGGCTGCTGTGTGATTAACCCCAAGGGACCCAGTTTCCCAAGATAACTGAGATTAAAAAATGCAGGGATGAGGCAAACTGACTGGGATGTGAAGATACTGACAGACAAGCTTTAGTTGTTAATATTTATAGCCTTTTATATAACTTAGGGTATATATACAATTTCTTTCTTCTGCATTGATTCTTTCTCATCCTCCATTTTTTTCTATTCTATTATTCTGCCACTGTTTAAACCATTATATATTAGTAAACAGTTTACAATTTGTGGGGAAAAGAAACAATGCTGTGAAAATACCCCAAAAGTAGATTTCTGTTTTAATTTAGACTTTAATTCCTCTTCATTATTAATTTGCAATAGATATTTTGTGTGTGTGTATATATATATATATATATATGTATATATATATATATAAATGGCACTTGTGCCGGTGGCATGTAAAAACACCCATTACACTCTGAGTGGTTGACATTAGGAAGGGCATCCAGCCATAGAAAACCATACAAAATCAGACTGGATCCTGGCGAAGCCTTCCAGGGTGCCAGCCCAGTCAAACCATCCAACCCATGCCAGCATGGACAACGGATGTTAAATGATGATGATATATTAGTGAGTAGACAAATGAAAGAAGGGTACTCAACATATTCACCAGGAGTTACATGTCTGGATCGCGACATGCTTGAAACTCAGAGTACCAAGGAGCAGGAATCAAATTGTTTTGATCCATACACACATACATAGATTCAACTTTTAGGAGGTATAAGATGCTAGTGTTTTTGGTAGGTTCATCTTTGTTTGATGAAGGCGAGCATTCTGAAACGTTGAAGCTGCTGTCGACCTTTTCCTGGTAAAAACAGGTGTTCTACCAAAAAGTGTCAAGCAATGCTTCAGTTGAATGTAAAATTGTTTTTTTTAATATATAATTAGACATAAAAATGCACAATAAATATGAGATACAATTCTTTTATTGGAAGATTGAATCTCAAAGCAAGTGAACCTATAGATAATAGCATGTAAATATTGGGTTACAATTCTCTTTGGATAGAAATAGGCAAATGTTACTCAGTGTCAAATTAATATATATGTGTGTGTTTGTGTATGTGAGTACATACACACACATACACACACATGCATAAAAACATATATATTATGAGTTGAGATTGGTGGATTTGTAGGTTCCCAACTATGTACTTAAGAAAAGGCAATTTTCACAAATTGTTTGGAGTCTATATTTTGTTAGAAAGTAGATTCAAATAAATTGGTGCTTGGGAAGATATCCTGCTGTGAAACACCTGCTTCAAGAACTCAGATTCATAACCAAGGCTAGTGTGGTAAAAATAGATGATGAAACACATTTTGTGTCTAAAACTGCAACATTAAACTTGAAAGTATTATGTTGTATGACTAATATAGTTGCAGTGCTTTTTAACTTTGTTTCTAAATTGCTACTCCCCTAATTCCTGTATCTTAATCATACCTTTACTTAATTTTCTTTTAGGATATATTTCTTTATCAATATTTCAAGATAATTATTTTTTCTTATTTATGTTGTAAATATTGTAGTATTTATTGACTTACTTTTATTTGAATCAACCTTGCATTATTGTGTGTTGGTGGTGGTGGGGATTATTGCAACAACTTTATTTTCTTAGTTGAGTTGAAATGGAATCCTGTTGGTGTTTGGAACTGCTACCAAATTAGTGCCTCATAGGAGTATGAGATGTTTTGGCACTATCTATTTGATGTTGCTGATTTGACAACAGATGTCTTAGTGTTTTTCATTCTCTCCCCTTGTCATCATCATCATTATGTAATGTCCATTGTCCATACTGGCATGGGTTGGACAGTTTGATCAGGACTGGTAAGCAGAGGGGCTACACCAGACTCCAGTCTGATTTGGCATGGTTTCTATGGCTGGATGCCCTTCCTAACACCAACCACTTCAAGAGTATAACGGGTGCTTTTATGTGTTAACAGAATGGGTGCCATTTGCTTGACACCAGTATCTGTCACAACTATGATTTCACTTAGCTTGATGGATCTTCTCACGCACAGCATATTACCAAATGTCTCAGTCATTTGTTATTGCCTCCTTGAGGCCCAATGCTTGAAAGGTGCTTTTTATGTGCCACTGGCACAAGTGCCAGTTATGCAACACCGGTATCACCCACATTTCCTCTGTAAGGCCCAATACTTCAAAGGTGTGTTTTATGTGCCAGTTACTTGACAAACCATCAACTTCCAAACAGCTGCACCCAGTCATCTTGTTCTACCCATATAGAGATATTTTAACAGGTATTCAATACATGAAAGTTTTGTTTGATAATAGCTTAACAAAATAATCTACATATGAAGTATGAACAAAAAAATGGTTGAATTCCATGGTAGTGGGGTATGTGTGTGTCCTAGGTGAAAATTTATACACACATATATCATCATCATCATTATCAACATTTAATGTCTGTTTTCCATGCTAGTATGGGTTGGACAGCCTGACAGGAACTGGCAAGGCCAAGGGCTGCACTAGGTTCCATAGTCTGTTTTGGCTTGGTTTCTACAGCTAGATTCCCTTCCTAACACCAACCACTCCACAGAGTGTACTGGATCTTTTTACATGGCATTATCACTAGTGCTTTTTATGTGGCACCAGCACCAAGTATGTGTACATGTATGTATTGTGTGTCATCATTCTACATTTGATTTTCCATGTTGGATGGTTGAGTAGTATAGTATTCTTAGTATTTTGTTACCTATTGCAGTTTTTTGTCTTGCTTCCAAAACAGTTCTTCATCTCGCCGCATTCTTTACCTTGTTACTTGCTGCAGTCCATCATATCACTAGGGGCCTTTGTTTTCCCATCTGTACAGGTCACTCATCTCTCTCTGTGGTCCTTTGTTTTTTTCTCCTTTTGTTGTTCTTTTTCTCAGCAGCCACTGTAACTCTTAATGACTTGGCACACACAACATCAGGGGAAAACTGGCCAATGTTGTTGTGTGTGTGTGTGTGTGTGTATGTGTGTGTGTGTCTGTAGTGCACACTGGAGGCATTTTAACATGCCATCCTTGCCAAAAATGTTGTCTGCTGATGAATTAATGACATTACAAAGTCCACTGTATTTTGTATCAGTTCTTACTCAGAGTTACTACATTCCTCCATAGGTAATTTGGGAAGCATCTTGTGGGGTCTGTGTCTTATTATTGTTATGGCCGGATTCCAACCTGGGCCACAGCAACAAAGTCTACCTGCCGTACTTCTCAGTCCATCATCACTGCCTTGATGTCCTGGATACATTCCAGGACAGTGTCTGCAATCGAGTTGTCGATTTAAGTGTGACGATATTTTCCTCTTCTTACATCACCATGAAGTGGGTTCCACGACTAATTTGGATGCTTCCAGTTCATATGCTCCAGGTTTTGGCATAGTTCCTATTGCTGCATGTTTGTCTATCTCCAACCACATTACAGTGTGTATTGGAGGGAATTTAAATATGCACCCAGTACACATTATAGAGATTGTCTGTGGTTGGATGAAGAAGTCCTCTCTATTATGTATCAATTGTTTAGAGTTACTGCTTTCCTAAACAAGTAGCCTGCATGTTGTGTTCTATCTCTATCATTCTTTTATTGATTTTGATATGGTTATTTCAACCAGATGCACTTTACTTCAGCAATCTATTCCACAGTATGATCTGAAGTTATTTCATTGTACGACAAGCTCTAATGACCCCATCTGCTGTCACCGTAATAAACTGTCTACACTGCATCATCCAAGTCACTAGGGTTGGAAAGAGTATTGTTGGTGAAGGCTGATTTTCTATAGTTGAATGCCCTTCCTTTTGCCAACCCTCACTTGTTTCCAAGCAAGATATTTCCCCATGGGCAGGCATGTTTCTCATGGAAGAGTGGAAACGAACAACATTGCTTGTCTGATGTGATGCTCATTCAAAACCACCATGTGATGTGAAGACATGGAGAGAGAGACACACACGCACGCACGCACGCACACACACACACACACTATGGGCTTCTAAATTTTAACTTTCACTAACAAGACTTTGATCAACCTGGGCTACAATAGAAAAAAAAAAAAAAAACTCACCCAAGGTGTCATGCAGTGGGCCTGAATCTGCAAACACAGGGTTAGGAAGCAAGTTTCACAACCATACAGTCACTATTCTTTTACTTTGAAAATAAAATCTCAGACTGAACACGTAAATATGCATCCACTTATACATACTCACATTTCTGTAAAAGTCTGCATTGAAAGAAAGGGATGGCAATGAAAGCATTAGATGGATGAGATCATTTTGGTAAAATTGGTGGTAAAGACGGGGAGGGGTGGTGAAGACAAAGAGGGGAATGGTTAGAGATAGAAGAACAGTGGTGGTTACACAGTAGACTGGGCAGGAAACAATGTAACATAGTTTAAAGTGAAGGATTGTCTTTGTCATTCTATTTATTCATCATCCACTTCAAAAATAGAGGTCTTACTTTTTTTCTTTTTCATGTCTGGAAGGTAGAGTTAGGAGTTGTTTGAAAGAAAAGAAGAAAAAAAGGTTTTGATAAAAACCATACTACTACTTTTAAAGTTGCGGTTGCCGTCTAAATTTCAGAATGATACCTTTGTTTTGTGGTGATAGAATATCTAATTAAAATCTAAAAATAAAAGTACAAACCCATGAATAAACAAATATAGGTGTAGACGTTGACTATGTGGTTGAGAAGCTTGCTTAGCAGCCATGTAGTTTCGGGTAAGTCCAGTGTGTATGTGTGTGTATTTTGGTGCAGGTGTGGCTGTGTGGTAGGAAGTTAGCTTTCCAATCACATGGTTTTGGGTTCAGTCCCACCGTGTGGCATCTTGGGCAAGTATCCTCTGCTATAATCCTGGGCTGAATTAAGCCTTGTGAAGTGAATCATGGAAACTGAAAGAAGCTTGTCTTATACCATACATACATCTGTGTATGTCTTTGTGTTTGTCCCACACAACTTCTTGACAGTTGGTGCTGGTTTGTTTATGTCCCTGTAATTTAGTGTTTAGGCAAAAGAGACTGATGAAATAAGTATCAGACGTTAAAAAAAATACTCAGGTCAAATTGTTTGGCTTCACACATCAAAATGGTGCTCCGCTATGGCCACAATCTAATGATTAAAGCAAATAAAAGTTGACAGCTGGTGCTGGTTTGTTTATATCCATGTATCTTAGTGGTTTGGCAAAATAGACCCATAGAATATATAACATTCTTTAAAAAAAATTAAGCACTGAGTTCAGTCTCTTGAACTAAAACTCTTCAAGGTAGTGCCCCAGCATTGTTGTAGTCCATTGACTGGAACAAGTAAAATATGAAAAAGGAATGATTGATTTGATAAATATTAAATATTTTCAGACAATTGTGTGTATATAAAATTTGTATTGTATGTATATTGTATGCATATGTGTGAAGTATCTTTGTGTTAGTGAGTCTTAAACATTTCCTTCTTTCTTGGACCAGTTGCTTTTATAAATTATAAACATTTTTATTGTTTCTCCTGTAAATTATTCACTTTCGTCTGTCTTCATATAACGTTTTAATGAGAAAAACAGATTCTTTTCTATTTTTAATCCTTCCTCATTGTTGCTGTAATGTAGAATTTAATATCTGTTTTATATATGTTAATGGAGAGCTATCGTAAATCTATCCAAATTCACCTGTCTCCTAATTGTGAAATTTTTCTTTTTCTGTAAGCAAGCCAAAATCTTCAACTTTGTTGTGATATCTGGTTAAAATCATTTCATTTTGCTTACTACCAATAATGTCCTTGAGAAATGCATGGACATAGTGTAATCTCTTTTCCTTTCTCCTTGTTCATCTGAACCTTGGTGTGTGTTTATGTGTGTGAGAAAGAGAGAGACAGACAGACTGAGAGAGGGGGTGGAGAGGGCTAATTCTTAGTTTATTTTCATTTAGTTCTGGGAAAAAGCACTCTCTACTTCATTGAAGTATTCTCAGGAGAGAAATCCTATATATAAGCCAATTCTTAAAAAGTATATTACCTGTAAAATGTCTTGTTATTACCCCATCATTCTCTAACATTTGTTCTACTGCAACTAATGTAGCCAATACTTGAAGGAATTCTTCTCTCCAAATTGCTCCCAAGATATTTCCCACGTACAATCTGTTTAGAATCAAACTGCTACCCTTACTGTGTTAATTTATCCAATATTTTTGTTTACCTTCTGTCAGAAGGTAAACTTTTTTTCTCACTCCAAGATGTCATTGGAAGCTGGCTATCCACATACAAATTGTCTCCCACTCCCATCTATCAATTTCAACATAACTAGTACTCTTCACTTTATTAATACCAAATAATATGTTGCCAGCACTGCCTTGACTGGCTTCCATGCTGGTGGCACGTAAAAGGCACCAACCGATCGTGGCCATTGCCAGCCCCCTCTGGCCCCTGTGCTAGTGGCACGTAAAAAGCACCCACTACACTCATAGAGTGGTTGGCGTTAGGAAGGGCATCCAGCTGTAGAAACACTGCCAGATCAGACTGGAGCTTGGTACAGCCTCCTGGCTTCCCAGACCCCAGTCGAACCATCCAACCCATGCTAGCATGGAAAACGGACGTTAAACGATGATGATGATGTGGTTATCTTTTATCCTTTACTTGTTCAATAATTGGACTGTGGCCATGCCGGGTCACCACCTCCTTGGAGGGTTTTATTCAAACAAATTCACTTCAGCACTTAAGTTTTTATAGTGTTTGATACTTATCTTGTTTTCTCTTTTACTGAATTGCTAAGTTATGAGGATGTAAGCAAACCAACACCAATTGTCAAGAGGTGGTGCGTAGATGACACAAAAATAAATAGACATTATATATGTGTGTGTGTGTGTGTGTAAAAAGGTTGAATTTAGATTCGTCCTTTTATTTGGAGGTTTTCAAAAAAGATTTCTAATATTGATTCTTCATATTTTGCTGGTAGTTTACAGGCATAAATTTGCAAATATGAAAATGATACTTGTATATGATGTGTTGTGAATTTATGGAAAGGAAGCCCATAAAACTCAACAATTTAGTTAAAAATGGAGAAGATGTTAAAATATATAAGAGAATTTAAAAATTCTCTTGTATATTTTAACACCTCTTCTCCATGTTTAACTAAATTGTTGAGTTTTATGCGATTTCATCATCATCATCATCATCATTTAGCGTCCGTTTTCCATGCTAGCATGGGTTGGACGGTTCTACTGGGGTCTGTGAAGCCAGAAGGCTTCATCAGGCCCAGTCAAATCTGGCAGTGTTTCTACGGCTGGATGCCCTTCCTAACGCCAACCACTCCATGAGTGTAGTGGGTGCTTTTTACGTGCCACCCGCACTGGTGCCAGACAGCTGGCAAACGGCCACGAATGGATGGTGCTTTTTATGTGCCACCGGCACGAGGGCCAGGCGAGGCTGGCAACGGACACGAAACGGGGCGGTGCTGGCAACGGTCACGAAACGGAAAGTTCTCTTACATGCCACCGGCACTGGTAACACATCTGCAATTTCCATTGATCGATTTCGATTCTGATCCTCACTTGCCTCAACACGTCTTCACAAGTAGAGTTTTGTGTCCCAAGAAGGGAAGGTATGCATACGTAGGCTGGCTCCATCCCATGTAGAAGGCCACGGGTTGTGGACTCACTTGTCCTGCCGGGTCTTCTCGCGCACAGCACACTTTCTTTCCATAAATTCACAACACATTGTATATATATATATATATATATATATATATATATAATATATATATATATATATGTATGTATGTGTATGTGTGCATGTGCACACACACATACACGCACAATGGGCTTTCACACAGTTTCTGTGTACCAAATTCACTCACAAGTCATTGGTCAACCTAAGGCTATAATGAAGACACTTGCCCAAGGTGCCAGTTGGTGGGACTGAACCTATAACCAGGTGCTTGCAAAGAAAGCTTCTTGCTTATTTTATTTAAAGTCTCTAAAATAATTGTTTCTAGTTTCATTTCCTCACTTCATTTGTTGTGTATCTTGGAAAAGAGTTAGCAAATATAAATAGCCCACTCTGTAAAGTGGTTAGTGTTAGGAAAGGCATCCAACTTTAAGACCTATTTCAAAGCAGATATTGGAGCTTGGTGCAGTCCTCTGGCTTACCAGCTCCTGTCAAACCATCCAACCCAGGCCAGCATGGAAGGTAGATGTTAATTGATGATGATGATGATATGTGAAAGAACTTATATTTCTTTAAATGTTTTATGTATGAACTGGATTAAAATATTAATCCAGAGAGTTTTGTAGTCTTTAGAAATATTTTAAAGAACCTTAATTTTAATATGATTTATACTTGAAATATATAATGAAATATAGTAATCTAAGAGAGTTTTGTAACCTTTAGAAACGATTTTGATTTTCTGTGAGAAAACCATGGTAAACTGTGTACACAAAAATACTTTGTCGTATGAAAGATCATGGGAAGGAGGGTGCTACTTGTGACACTTGCAGGTCACACTATCCTGGATATCTGCAGGTCAGTGTTTGCAAAGGGAGAATAGGGTAGGAGAAGGCCAAGGAATTATGGAAGATTCACACTTTAGTTTCAAGTATATGCCCAATGTATACACAGAAAATTTAAGATTTTTCAATAATTCTATGAGCAATTGCTTCATTTTACCCAGAAACAATTATAAAATGCAAATGGAAATTCTCTCTATTTCATTATCAGGAGAAATAAATGTCTTAATAGGTACTTTTCTGTTATCTCTTAATAAATAATCAATTATTCATTTATATCAATTGCTTTTTATATCATTTACAGTGGTAATTAAATATATTCAGAAATATGTTGGTCACATTTAAAATCTAATTTTTATCTATTGTATAATAATCCAGGATAATTACAAATGTCCCATGAACATTCCAATCCTTATTTACCTGTTTTTTGCCTGTTTGTATTATGTGTGTGTGATTCATTTGTAACTAAAAGCAGTTTAGCTTATCTATGTATATATAATGTAAAATCACTTATTTGAATATATATATATACACACTTTTTCTTTCGAAACAGGTCAGCTCCAGCGTTGTGTGATAATCCAGAAGGATGAGAAGGGTTATGGGCTTACTGTCAGTGGAGATAATCCAGTTTTTGTTCAGTCTGTCAAACCAGGTAATTTGGTTTATTTAAATATATTGATTATATGTTATTTGTTTGTGTATTCATTTATTATTTTTTATTTACTGTTTCTTAAAAAAAAAAAAATGTTTTATGAATGTAAGGCTCAGTTGTTTTCTGGATACCTCAATAAGTTTAGATGGAGATCTTTTTCAGCTACCAGTTTGTATCTTTTCCAAAGATCTGGGTTATCAGAATGAAAGAATGTTACATGAGTGCAGTCTATTTTCGAAGGCAGCCATCCAGGAAAGAAATGTGAACAGATAGAAGTGTTGTTGCTGGCTATATTTAATGACTAAGAAGTGGTAGCTTTAACTTGAATTGTGTTCTGTGATGGTGTGAGCAACTAGAGTTTGTGAAGCAAACAAAGAAAGTATTTTTGTGCAGAAAATAGGAATACATTGGTTAAAAATATAAAGAAAAGATATATTACTCTCCACATTAAGGCTGTCTTTGTTTAGGTATTTACACATTTATAAGTTCCACTTGTTTAATACCTATAATAACCATCTTCAACAGTGCTCGTAATATTTTATATTCTCCTTGCCTTCTATCACATGATGTTAAGCATTTTAATGTGCATTTTTTTAATGGTGATTGTGTGGGGCAAGCATACTGTGTGTTGCAGAAGTTTGCTTTGCAACCTTCAAACCCAGCTTCTACTGAACAATCTCTGTCCCAGCACCTATCAAATCATCCAACCACTGTCTTAATCATGACTACGTACTATGCATCAATATGCTACACAACTCCTTCCATCACCTGTTGGTCTCTTGGAGGCTGGAGGTCTGACTAGTTGGAGGTCTGCCAGTTCTTTGCTAAACTGTATCCGACAGCTAGAGACTACTTGGTGGGTTACTGACACACTCCTCCCAGACAATATCTCTCCACATAGCACTCTACCAAAATTCATAACTCTGCATTCCCCAAGTAGTTCATACATACCTGTGGTGCTGCAACAGTTCAGGCAGTGAACACAACCTGCAATTCTTTTAGGAAGTCATCTCTATAGACTGGATGATTTGTACCCACTACTTACTCTACCAACTTGGTAGTATTCTTCTTCCTGTCAGTTCTCAACCATATTGGATCTGGAAATAGTATTATCATGAAGAAAGCCTCCACCTCCACTAGCCATTTTACTTGCACTCCACATTGTACACACTGAATAATACAGTCAGACTCCATTCCTCAGTCACTCTGCATTCTACAGTTACTCTCCACCTCTATCAGACTCTCTGTTGTGTACATATACATACCTGAGATAAAAGCATTTTTCATTGCTAAAATCGAACAAGTCTAAGCCTACCTTCATCTTTTGCACCCAAGTGTTATCCATATGCAACCTAGACACTGCAGTCTGACCCTACATGGACTCCATAAACAGAGAACATACCAGCTCCTTCAGCCAGGGTGGGGTGGTGGTGGTAGTAAAAAAAAAGCATGTGGTTCTAGGTTTGATTTAATTGTCCTGCATCTTGAGCAAGTGTTCTCTACTATAACTTTGGTTTGACCAATGCCTTAACAAGCTATATAGTGACCTGAATAGTGCTGGTGACAAGAAAAAATCACCCAGTACACATTATATAGTGGTTGGTTTTAGGAAGGGCATCCAGCTGCAGAAAATGTATGTCAAAGCAGACACTGGAGTATGATGCAGTCCTTGACTCATTGGATCTAATCGAACCATTCAACCCATGCCAGCATGGAACATGGACATTAAATGATGATGATAGTATGTGTGTACGTACACACACACACACACACACACACACACACACACAGAGGAACGCACATTTAACTCCACACACACAACCCCACGTACACACATGCACACACTATACACAAAACACATACAACATATACATACACACACATACACGTGCACGCACAATTCAACTGCCAGTCAAACACCTTTCTACTGACCATTCCTCTATGCACATGTGAATAGACACCCAACTACACAAAGGACCATCACTCCTGTTATCATGCTGCTGAATTCTTCCTACAATATTAAGAGACACAAGGTTAACTCATACATACACATATAAACAGTCAACACCACACAAATGCCACACACATACACACACACTATTACACACACATATAGACTTGCATGCATGCATGCACATACCCACACATACCGCCTTCTCTTACACTCTCCTGTCTTAGAAAGAACTTTTTCTTCCCATTCCTTTCTGGTCATTTCAAAATGTAAGCACATGTGAATCGTTGGCGACTTTTTTTCCTCCGCCTTCCTTTTCTATTGGGCTTTCCTCTGTTTTTGATGAAGAGCTTTGCTCGAAACGTAAAACCACATTTCTTTCCTTCCCTGAGTGTCTGCTAATACTTTACATGTACCACAACCTCACATTGTTGTTTTTTTTTTTGGTGTTTGTTCTTCGTTTTTTTTTTTTTTTTTTTTTACTACATACATATATAGAGGGGCAGGTGTGGCTGTATAGTAAAAAACTTGCTTCCCCACCACATGGTTCTGGGTTCAATCACACTGCATGGCACCTTGAGCAATTGTCTTCTACTATAAACCTTGGGCCAACCACAGCCTTGTGAGTGGATTTGGTAATTGAAAACTGAAAGAATCTCATTGTATATATATGTGTGTATCTTTATGTTTGTTCCTCCTCCACACCACTTGACAACCAGTGCTGGTGTGTTTACATCCCTGTAACTTTGCACTTTGGCAAAAGGAACTGATAGAATAAATATTAGGCTTTAAAAATGTTAAGTTCAGGGGTCGATAGATTTGACTAAAAATTCTTTGAGACAGTTTCCCAGCATGGTCACAGTCTAATGGCTGAAGCAAGTATATATCTTGCATATATGTATGCTAAATATATTCCAAAAAGACAAGGGTTTAGAGAATAAATATTGCACTGCAATGTATAGAATCAGTTTTATAGCTGTGAGAGCATTTTAATGAACTTGAGTGTCTTGACACCGCTAGTTATGTAATGTACACACTTAACTATTGAGTGCACTATCACTGCTACATGTTACATACTTGGCAAAGAGTATGTAATAATGAACTTGCCTATAGTGACCCACTGGTGAAGTACTAGAGTTTAAAGGTTTTGTAGTGGGCACTAGTTCTTGATTGGGGAATACAAATCTGAATAAATGTTGTACGATGACAAACAGCCGACTGTAAATGGGTAAAGAAAACCAGTTCTCTGGAGTTAAAGCTTTGTAGATTTTCTAACGCTCTTATGAACCTACTTGATTCAACATCCTATTATGTTGTACTAAAGATATTTTGTGATTCATTCTCTTTGATAGTAAGCAATATAACTAGTGGTGTTTCAGTCAAAAACCAGGAATAGTTATGTCTAATTGATGAGCACAGTAAGTGATTGATTGTATATCAATATAGTTGTTTTGGACAAGCAGGAAAAATGCAAATCCAAAGCAACCATATCAGTAGACAGTAGATCAATTATTGCTTCTATCAATCTAATGAATATATTGATATTTGTCAAGGGGAATTATGAAGGAGTCCCATTTAAAGTGTAAAGTATAAATCTGATGATATAAATCATGCTAAATGCTGAAATTGTTTCCTAAAAGCATAAATATGAGATGTAGAGCAGTGATGTTATAGCTTGCTGTGATGCAGACCTAGAAAAGAAAAAAAACTGATTTAGGTATATTAATGCTTGACCTATTTGAGGTGCAAAAGCTACCATTTGTTGCTGGTGCTTCATAAATAGTTCAAAATAAGGAATCAGCAATATGTAACTTTCTTAAAGGAGTTTTTTTAATATATATATATATATATATACGCGCGCGCGCACACACACATACACGTGTATATATGCATTTGTGTATGTATATATATATCATCATCATTATTGTTTAACTTGTGTCTTCCATGCATGCATGAGTAGAATGGTTGACAGGAGCCGGCCAGGTAGAAGACTACCCTAGGCTACTGTGTCTGTTTTAGCAGGGTTTTTATGGTTGGACGCCCTTCTTAACATCAACCACTCTGCAAAGTGGAATTAGTGTTTTATATATGTGTGTACATATATATACTTATATATAAATGTCTATCTTTTTATTTATTTCGGTCATTAGACTGCAGCCATGCTGGAGTGCTGCCTTGAGGAATTTTAGTTGAGCTAATCAACCCCAGTACTTTTTTTCCTTTTAAGCCTGGTTCTTATTCTATCGCACTCTTTTGTCAGACTGCTACATTATGGGGATGTAAACAAACCAACACTGATTGATAGTTAGTGGTGAGAGAAAGACACACACACACACACACACTCAATCTCTCTCTCTCTCTCAGACACACACACGCGCACACTGGTCTTCTTTCAGTTTCTGCCTACAAAATCAATTCACAAGGCTTTGGTTGGCCCGAGGCTATAGTAGAAGATACTTGCCCAAGCTGCCATACAGTGGGATTGAACCTGGAATCATGTGGTTGGGAAGCAAGCTTTTTACCACATAGCCACACCTGTGCCTATATATGAGGTGGTATCAAAAGGTTCCCACAATAGCATGCCAACAGATGGCAGCACATGATTGTGTGTGCAGTGAGAGCTAGCAGTGTCCTTCATGAGGCAGTATGCCAAGTGACATCACTGTGTTTACTTCACAAGTTGTGAAATTGTGTTTTTGTAACCATGTGTATGCTGTAGCTTGCGATTTTGTCATGGACAGGAAGTTGGAACAAAGAGTCAGTGTGAAATTTTGCATTAAGCTTGGAAAGTCTGCTTCAGAGACATTTGTCCAAGGTGCTATTCAGTGGGACTGAACTCAATCATGTGGCTGAGAAGCAAGCTTCTTACCATACAGCCACACTTATATATATATATATCTTACCATCTTCCATTTCTTTCTATATATCAAATTTACACACAAGGCTTTAGTTGTCTCAGGGCTATTGTAGAAGACTCTTCTTGCTTAAGGTGCTGTGCAGTGTGACCAAACACAAAGCCTTGTGGTTGTAAATCAAGCAACAACAGCCATGCCTGTGCATCTAAACTTTAGTGAAAGTTTTATATCTCAAATAATTAGATTGGAAATCTATTTATACCAAATATGTTCAATAAATATATGTATTCTAAATTAATGATGGGATTTTATAAGTAGTTGTCAAAAAAATATTTTCCTTCACCCTCACAATTAAATATGCAAAGATTATTTTATATATTTTCAATAAAATATCTGGCAGAATTCCATTAAGGTGGGACAGTTTCATAGAATGTTCAGGAATAGTATCAGGCATTAGTTTTTTCCTTTGTCTTTTTCCTTTGTTTCAATCCATAGTTTCTTTGTATAAATTATTAATAAGAAATTAGCACTACACTGTTATCATTGTTTAATGTCTGTTTTCCATGCTATCATAGGTTTGATGGTTTTGATAGAATCTGGAGACTTGTAGGGCTGCATCAAGCTCCAGTGTCTGCTATGGCATGGCTTTTACATCTGGTTGCCCTTCTTAATGCACCCATTTTATAATTATCTCCACTTAAATGTGGATGTTGTGTTAGAACAAGCTATACTGCAATAGATACCACGAGAGAAACTCTCTTGGTAGCTTTTGATGCAAAATGTACTCTTGTTTGTATTGCTAATGGGGAGATAAATCCCTGCCACCTTCAGTGCTGAGACCACTATTTTATATTGTGCACTGGGTGCTTCATTTGTGCCATCAGCATTTGTGAGGTTACCAACTAAGTTGCGAGATAGAAAAAAAATGAGGGAATGGGGAGAAAAGGAAAAGTGGGGAGCATAACTAAGTTGGGGTGGTGGTGAGAGGAAAGTGGCTTTATGTATATATTTATAAAATTAGGATATTATTCCTCAAATTAATTGTCATATTTTGTCTCTCTTTCTAAAACCTTCTCCCCTTAAATTTGTGATGATGGTGATGTTCCCATGTTAGAAGCAATCGTTGTTATTATTTTCACTGAGGTCAACATTGCCTTTCATCCTTTTGGAGTCGATAAATTAAGTACCAGTGAAACACTGGGGTCAATGTAATCGATTAGTACCCTCCCACCAAATTTTAGGCCTTTGCCCCTTTAGTAGAAAGGATTATTATTATTATTATTATTATTATTATTATTATTATTATTGAGCAAGAGGACAGCACACACCCTCAAAATGATGCTGGGGTACAAATATATGAAGCCCAATATACCCCTCATGACTACCTACCTGTCTGATAATAGTTACACCAGGCACATTCATCACAATGATATGTGCACTAGATAAATGGGGCATGACTTTGCAGGTGGGACACATAATTTTCTTCAGGTTGAGTAGCCCATCCGCTTTAAAGGTCCTTAAATAAAAGTTCTTTAAGATGATGAATGAAACACCCATGTTTCCTGGGGTGAATCATTCAAACCCTAAAGTGTCACTCTCAATACATGGCCATGATTCTCCTCAACAATATCTGATACTTCCAACATCTGATGCCAAGTTTTTGTGTTCTTTGAGATAGTTTTGTGTGCACCTCTCACAACAGGTTTCACACTCACTTCAAATACCATTCTCATTTTCTATCTGAATTTCCCATTTTCTATCTTCATAATGTTCTGATCTGTAGGTACTTCTGTGTCCATGAAGATCCATTCTTTTATTCTTTTACACACTCTTTATATTCTTTAAATGCTCGACTTAATCATCATTGCTGTATCTGATTAATGATCTTCTTTTCATGTCTTTTTGTTTTATTTGTATACGTGTATAGCAGGGGATACAGTAAAACATCACTATAGTTAACGCTTGTTACCATGAAAGTGTTGCTTTCGTGTGCTGTTGAATTATAGATTCTTCTCCAAAATTTAATTCGATGAATCTCTGCCAATATTCAGTTGGCTGGTTAATTTGTTTTCAATATTAGTATAAGCGTAATTTGACCATCATTTCAATACTTGTCTCTTGTATAAAACACTTAAATCCACTCTCAATTATCACCTTTTCTTCTGTTCAGTGTCAGTTCTCTGGACCTGTTGTCTAATGTTGAATCCTAGAATTTATGAATAATTCTTACTATTATCCATAAATTCAGGCTCTACAAATTTCTGTTCATGATTTAAATTTATTGATTAGAAACTATTTATATTGTTGACTAGCAACAACAATGATTAACATATTCCCACTTAGTGTTCTACAAGAATGTATTAAGAAAGATTATGTGTATCATTATTTAGATTTTCACTGTTCACCATCATCATCATCGTTTAATGTCCACCTTTCATGCTGGGTTGGATGGTTTGACAGAAGCCTGCACCAGACTTCTGTGTCTGTTTTGGCAGGGTTTTTATGGCTGGATGCCCTTCATCACACCAACCACCCAGCAGAGTTAACTAAGTGCTTTTTACATGGCACAAGCACAGGCAAAGCCGGTTTTGGCAAGGTTTTTACAGTTGGATGCCCTTCCAAATGCCAACCACTTTACAGTTTGGACTGGATGTTTTTTTATGTGACATATGTGTGACAATTTATTATTGGTTTTGATAGCCATCAGCATACATCAGCAAATAATTTGTCTGTTGATTTTTATCAACAAGAGCCACAATTGCTGTTTGGATTCATTGGTACAAGGTAGCTTTGATCAAAGAGATACAACCAAGTTGAAACACTACGTGTCTTAAAGTCCCCTTACCTCAATGAATCGAGTGTGTTGTGAATACATATTTGTCCAAAAGGTGAAGTTCTCCAGAGACAAAATACATGTTCAAATCAGCCAGAGAGAATTAAGAATGACTTGGTTTTTGCTGTTCTCCATATATGTTATGATTTATTAAACTATTTCTTTTGGAGAGAAAAGGGAGGTTTTTATTGTGATATTCTATAACTCTGGTGTTTTAAAGATGTCTAACCTAGTAACCTAGTTTAAGTCTTGTCAGCTGTCTTTTTGGTTTGAGTTTGGTGTATTTCCTTGTTTTCTGTTTACACTGCACATTTATTGCACTATGCTGCTACATGATTCCATATTCATTGCTTACTTGTACCAAACATCCAGTGCACCAACCTGATATGTCTGTTGCACATCCATTGCATTTGTTCAACAACATTACATCATTCCTGTGTTTGCACTCACCATCTATTCTGGTTTAGAAGTTCACTTTGCACTCATGTTTGTTTAAGCGTAGCAACTTGGCTTAATCAATTAACTTGTGAATGGAAACTGTGCACTCTCATTGCTGCATTTGTACTGTGCACCTACTCCATCAACCCTATATATCCGTCACATCAACACCCTGGTCATAGTCTTTCTCCACTATACCAACATCAATCAGATTCATACTTCACATCCACCACTCCAACTCATACTCCACAGCCATCACACCAACACTCATACTCTACTGCAGTTATGTGGTTCCAAATTTAATTCCATTGCATGGCACCCTGTGTTAACCATTATCTTGTAAATGGAACCTGTGTGGAACTCCATATGTGTATTCATACTTACATATGTATTGTGTATATATATATATATATATATATATATATATATATATATACACACACATATATATGTATGTATGTATGTATGTATGTATGTGTGTGTGTCTATGTATCTGTGCGTATGTATCTATATATATATGTGTGTGTATGTGTGTGTGTGTAATATATATATATATGAGAGAGAGAGAGAGTAATATAATGTATTTGTGTATATTTCACTTATTTACATTGGTGAAAGATATATCTGAAAAACAAAAAAATCCCAATAAAGTGTACTTTCTAAAGAGGCGTTCTTGTGATATTTGTTCTGTCTGAGTTGCACTGTCACACCCTTGTCTCTTTCATAGTGGTAAATTCAATGATTCAGTGATTGCTATGTTGGACACTATTATTTACAAGCTATCATATAAAATAAATAAATAACTGCACATATGCTGCACCAACCTTCTCTTTCTATGGCACCCATTGCACCAAGTTTGTTTTATTATGTTGTGATGGTATGTCGCTTAGTGATTGGATTGTTCTTGATCAAAAGGATATGGGTTCCAATTTTGGACCAGATAGCATCTTGTACCTTTGAGCAAGGCACTTCAGCTCATTATACTTCAGTCTACTTGACTGTAATGAATATTATCCAAGTGCTGCTTATAGCTGTAACATTTTGGATGTTCAACTGGTTTAGAGCAGTTAAGTAGGACAAGAAATTGTCTATGCCTGCACATTACTACATGGGCACCTAAAGCAAGTCTTTTTATCCTAATATAGTGATGCTCAACCTCCTTTTACTTATGGTCCCCGTTTGATTCCTATTTTATTCTACTGAATCCTCATAGCCATTCAATGTTTAAAAAAACCCTATTGATTTTTATAATGAAACATTATTGGAAATTCTATAAAAAAATTGTTAAAATATTTTTTGTATTGTTGAAGTATAACCAACTAATTGCACATCAAACTTAACAAGAAAATGTTAAATGGACCCCAGTTGAGAACCACTGTTCTAATACCTTCTTTCCTCAAACTGCTTCTCTCTAGAGCTCACTACGGTCACTTTGTTTTCCTATGGTCTGTGATATTTAGTCTTTTAAGCTTTTTGTCACTCAGCACCTTTTGAATTTGTAGGCCCTCATTTCTTACTTGTACCTTTTGCTACAGTGGCCTCAAACCTTGTTTGGGGTATAGTCGTATTTAAAAACAAAAAACACAAAATATGGCACATGTTTTTAATCCATACTTATTTTCAAGTGATGGCTGTACTATATTCTTTTATTCTTTCACTTGTTTCAGTCTTTTGACAGCGGCCATGCTGGGGCACTGCTTTGAAGAATTTCAGTCAAAAGAATTGACCTCAGTACTTATTTTGTTAAGCCTGGTACTTATTGGTCTCTTTTGCTGAACTGCTAAATTATGCCGATATAAACATAGCAACCCCGGTTGTTAAGCGGGGACAAGCATACACGTACACAAAACACACATGCATTTTCTCTCTCTCTCACACATGTACACACACACACACACACAACAAACTTCTTTCAGTTTCTGTCTAGCAAATCCACTCATAAGGCTTTGGTCAGCCTGAGGCTTTAGTAGAAGACACTTGCTCAAGGTGCCATGCAGTGGGAGTGAATGTGGAACCATATGGTTGGGAAGCAAACTTCTTACCATGCAGCCATGCCTGCACCTATGGCTGTACTATACTTTACTTTTTGTATTTTACTTGTTTTAATCCACTCCTTAATTTTCAAAATTAAATGTTTATTATACATCACAGCTTATGTAATGGAAGGCAAAGGTTGTGTTTATCTTTTTTTATCAGTAAGTTTGAGAAGTAAATCTTGGAAGTTTACCGTAACAGTACTGAAGTTGAATGTTTGTGTAACATCTGCCATCTTCAGTTTTAACTTGAGTCTTCTGATAGTCTAAAACATCTCCTCTCCACCTTTCCTTGAGCTCTAAGACTCAAAAAGCTAGGGACCTGGTTTCCATGGTGTATAAATGAGTGAGATCACAGCATTTCCTCTGAACAGGATTGCAGAGTGTGGCCAGCAATTTTAAGGGGAGAGGGACGAGTCAGTTACATCAACCTCAGTACATGACTGGTACTTTATTTCATCAACCTTGAACTCAGAATTTAAAGTGTTGGAAGAAATACCACTAAGCATTTTGTCCAACACACTAATGATTGTGCTTGCTTGCTGCCTTAATATTACAATGTAGAAGGGTCTAAAGGCCTGAAAGAATGGAATATATCTTGGGTAGTAGAATGCAAGACCATAGTTTATTCATTCACTGTTATTTAATGTCCACTTTTCCATTCTTGCATGGGTCAAGCAGAATTTGTTGAGGCAGCTTTTCTACTGCTGGAGACCCTTCCTGTTGCCAACCCTCACCTATTTTCAGGCAAGGTAATATTTCACCATGAGCAGACATATTTTTCATGGAAGACTGGAAACACACAACCTCTCTTGTATGATGGTGATGCTTATTTACAACCATCATATAATGTGCAGACGAGTACATGCACATACATACACTCACACACACACATGCGCATGCATACACACATGTGGAGAGCTTTTTTCAATTTCTGTCTACCAAATCCACTCATAAGGCTTTGGTGTAGTATAGCTCTATTGTTTAATACAATGCAAATTAATAAGGCAGCAAGCTGGTAGAATTGTTAGCACATCAGGCAAAATGCTTAGCAACATTTTGCCTGTCTTTATGTTCTGAGTTCAAATTCAACTATGGTCAACTTCACCCTTCATCCTTTCAGGGTCAATAAGTACCAGTTGAGCACTGGGTGGATTGAATTACTCCTCCCCTGCAATTGCTGGCCTTTTGCCAAATTAGAAACCAATATTGTATAAATTAATACTATCTAGAAATCTTGGCAGTTCTATTTCTTTCTGTTAAATTCTTCTGTCTACTGATCAGTTGGGTTTGTGCTATTCTTTGCTGATGAGGTCCATTAAGATTGAAACATGTCCTTTGCTGTCACTGTCTTTGCTAACAAAGATAGATTTTTCTCTTAAATAAAAGCAATAGTTCTTGAATAAAAAGAAATTAATTCTTAATATCTTAGAATCTCTCCATGTTTTTCTTTGGGGGTCACTAACAAATGGTGTTAGGCTTTTTTTTCTTCCAACTAAAAGTTCTCTCCAATCTACACCTACTTGATTTATTGTAATGCATGCCAATGGGTTTTTTACTTAATGTTCAGTGCTTGTTTCAGTTATTTCCTTTAGTCCAATGTTGTTTAAAAATATTCTTTATGTGGCCTTGTATTTAAGATTGCTTTTTGACAAGAAATCAAATAGTATTGGTGATACTATTAAAAGTTAACATCCAAGGACATATTAAACTTTTATTCTACTTCTCTTTTGTGAAACATCAGAAGGAAAAAAAGGTAAACAAAAATTGGAATGGTTAATAACTTTATTATGGAATATTTACAGTCTTCTAAATTCATGGTGCAAGTGTGGTTATGTGTCTAAGAAGCTTGCTTCTGAACTTTGTGAGTAGATTTAGTGGAATGAAACTGAAAGAAGTCCATTATTTTATGTATGTGTATATTCATGCTTGATATTACATGATGGTTGTAAATGAGATGTGATCATTATGCAAGTGACGTTGTTCATTTCTAGTTTTCCCTGAAATATATCTGACCATAGAGAAATGTTACCTTGCTTGGAAACAGGTGAAGATTAGTGACAAAAAGGGTATCCAGTTATATTGGAAGATCTGCCTAAACAAATTAAAGTAGAAATGGCTTCAAATCCTTTCTGCCTTTATTTTTCAGAATGCAAATAGCTGAAATATATTTCATACATATAAACTCCCCACCCTCAGCATCAACTCTAAAATTTGTCTTGTGCAGTGGTTCCCAATAATTTTTTATCTGCGGACCCCTATGATTACTATTTTATTCTAGTGGACCCTCCCCCCGCATAGCCATTTGATGTTTACAAACTAGATTCATAGATACTTCTTTCAAAATTCTTATTTTCTTTTTCAAACATTCACTTGTGTAGTTTGAACTAAGCAAAATGTTAGAGAAAAAAACCTAGCTGTTTCTTGCAATAAATACATCTAAAGCAAAATCTTTTCATGGACCCCTAAATACTACCTAGGCTCTCTAATTTACTATTCTGCTTGAATGGACCTCCCAAAATCTTATATGGACCCTCAGGGGTAGTATAGATCCTAGTTGAGAATCACTGGTCTCATGCTTTAAAATGAACCAACTGCTTGATGCTTTTTCAGTGTAAAGCATATAAAGGCATTGTACTGGTTTAACACCATATATTTAATGCTAATCTTGAAAAATTATCTTTTCCCTTTTTCAGTCATTTTACTGTGGCCATGCTGGGGCACCGCCTTGAAGGGTTTTAGTCAGACAAATAGACCCCAGGACTTTTTTTTAAACCTAGTATTTATTCTATTGATCCCTTTATGGGGATGTAAACACACCAACACCAGTTTTCAAACAGTTATGGGAGACATACACAAAGACACACACACACAATGAACTTCTTTCAGTTTCTTATTTCTTTACTGCCCCCAGGGGGCTAAACATAGAGGGGACAAACAGAGACAAAGAGATTAAGTCGATTACATTGACCGCAGTGCGTAACTGGTATTTATTTAATCGACCCCGAAAGGATGAAAGGCAAAGTTGACCTCGGCAGAATTTGAACTCAGAACATAATGACAGACGAAATACTGCTAAGCATTTTGCCCGGCGTGCTAATGTTTCTGCCAGCTTGCTGACTTTTTTCAATTTCTGTCTACCAAATCTACTTGCAAGGCTTTGGTCAACCCAGGGTTATTAGTAGAAGACACTTGCCCAATGTGCCATGCAATGGGACTGAACATGGAACCATGTCGTTGAGAAGCAAGCTTCTTACCACACAGCCATGCCTATGCCTACAATTAGAAAACTATTTCTTAAGGTGGTTGGCTTGTTACTCATTGGTGATCCATCTATAGTAAGTTCACTGCTTGGGCACACTAGGGACCCAATTCTACTCTATATATACTCTGGATTGCTGTAAATAAATAAGCGCTATAGGACTCAGTGCATTGGTTTGCCGGGTGACCTCATGGATCTAGGGACCCAATTATGGTATATGTATATTGTGTTTTGTCGTTGTTGTCATTATCATCATTTTGACATGGACTATTTTTTTGAGCATCTCTCCACATGGCTCTTGGGGGTTTACATAAGATGTAGCTGTTAGAATTTATGCACAATAAATTGGTATAATTCCACAATACACAAAATATTTTAATGTTTTTTTATGCACTTCCTAATAATATTTAATTATAAAGATAATAATGGCACTTTTTTAAATATCAAATGCTTATTAGGGTCCAGTAGAGTAAAATAGGAATCAAGGGGTCCATAGGCAAACAAATGGTTGAGAACCACTGATTTGAACTTCAATCCTTTAGATTACTGTCAAATGTAATGCTTCTTTTTTCACATTGTTTTGAATTAATCATGTATTACATTGTAGCTTTGTGATTTCAATGATGCAATTGCATATTTTAATTATGACATTGTTGGGTGGGTATGAGAGGCCAGATTTGACCAGTTTGGTAAACTTTAATGGTAAAGGGTTAAAGCCACTTCAAATGCTCCTCAGAATGTTGTGGCTTGCTCTCACTCACTAAATACTATGAACTAAGTGTATTCATTAGCCTGGGAGCCTATAATGCTGCTAAGATGACCCTGAGTAAGTTGTATCTAAATTTAAACTACCTTTATAGATTTCTTAGTACATCAACTGAGAACAAACCCAGTGTTGACCCACCCACATAAACGAGAGCAGACAGCATTACATTACATGTCAAAGAAAATTAAAATAAAAACACAACAAAAATGGAGAAAACAACAACAGCAAAAATAATACATGATCCCATGACAATGCTCTACTGTGATGTAAACTATAATTACTTTAACCTAAAGAACTGTGCAAGGGCTGTTTCAACTGAGGTCATTTGTGTATGATGGGTAGGAGCTTAGAATTGTATTAAAGGAGGTTGTTGAAATTGTTTCATTTGAAATGAACAAAATTGTAAAATAGTGCAGTAACAATTAGTAAAAGTACGCATGCCCATGGAAAGAGAGAGAGAGAGAGAGAGAGAGAGAGAGAGAGAGAGAGAGAGAGAGAGAGAGAGCAAGCCTCTCTGGAGTGGAAGCCAGAGAAGGAGTGCATAGAAGGGGAGGTTGACCTGTCAGGATCTAGTTGAGGACTGTGGTAGATATATGGGCCTGACCTTGGAGCAAGGTTCATAACAGGATTTGTGACTGTGCTGGGTGGGGATCATCTCATGGTTGTCTGACACTCAGTTGGGAGCATGAGGGATGAAACAGTAACTAACTAGAATTTCAATTTTTGTTTTTGTTAAACTTTATTTTTTACAATATTTTATATATCTTATAGGTTTATTGTTTTTCTCTTAAATTGAAATAATTAAAAAATATAAATAGTCTTCTGAGATTTAATTTTTGAAAGTATATTTTAGTTTAGTTATTATATTTTATTTTATTTTACTTATGTGTGTGTGTGTGTGTGTAATATCAATTTTTTTCCTGTGCTGAATTGATTTTGATAAAATTTTGCAGTAGGATAAACTTTATAATTGTTATTGATAATTGCATATTTTTCTTCATAAAATAAATAAATAAATAAATAAATAATATTCTGGTACTGGGTGAAAACAAAAGAGAAATTGTTCGTTTCTGTTCTAGTTGATGTTTTTTTTTCTCTTTAAAAAGAAGGCAAAAAAATGCCTATCTATTAATGCCTACTTGTTGCAATATGTTGTAATTTTGTTTATATAGCACTGCAAATTTTAGGGTCACAATTTTACTGTTTGATGACTGTTTAGTTTTGAGGAAGGAATTAGAAGGGGTATTGAGTAAGCTTGTTGATTTCCATGTCTGCAGATTACATAATAGGGGAAACATATGGGAATATAAGCTAGTTCTAAATGGCACTTGTCTGTTTCATATGGAGGAAGTTGAAATTGGGGTGGTTGCTCATAACCAAGGAAGTGTTTACTTTTGGGTGTGTCTAAACACTAAAGGTGGTGAAAGTATGTATGGTGGTAGGTATGTTGTGCATGATAAAGTAGAAGTGACAGGCAGAAGGGGAAAGCTTTTGTTGTTTTTTTTTTCTATGAGAAAGGGGACAAAAGGAGGTTGTCTTGGTAAGAAGACTTTCAGACACAAATAGAGGGATGTGCTGTGATCAGTGAAACTAGTGTCACTTTGCATTGTGTTTTTTTTTTCTATTCCTCTAGTGTCTTAGCAAAAATGGTGTTAAATTTTGATGTCCCCTTTATGAACATTTTATGTTGGAATTGTTATTTTGTCTCAAGACTCTATATCATATCTCTGGATTTTCACAAATATCTTTTTTTTTTCAAATTGGTTCATTGTAATTTATCATTAACATCACCATCGTTGCCACCACTACCATCATCGCTAACACCATCATCTTTATCATATCACCATCACCACCATTGCCATCATCTTTTTCACTGCCATCACCATCATCATACACCACCACTACCATCATCATCATCATCATCATCACTAGTACCATCATTGTCAACATCATCACCACTACCATAAGCATCATCTTTGTCACTGCCATCCCCATTATCACCACTACACCACCACCACCATGTCGTCATATTTTCCTGCAGCTTCTTCTCATTAAAACAGATCCATTTTATTTCTGTTTTTGGCACAATGGTGTCATTGCTTACTTTGGTTCAATTTAGCAAGGAAATGCACACAAATATCTAATTGTGTTGACATTACTTGCCTAGTTCTGCTCTAGTAGTTATTAGTATAACTCAAATGTTTGCACTTTACTACAGATATCTGTTTACCATTTTCACCAGTGGCTGTCATCATCATCATTATTATTTATTATTTTTGTCTGTAGATTTGAATTTCCTGCTTTGAATAGAAATTTCATAATTTAATATTTAAAAAAATATTTCAAATTGATATATGCACTTATTTGTACTTAAATTCCCAGCATGTAATTAAGTTTTAATTGAAGGGATTTTTCTATTTAGAAGAGTAAAATGGATAAACTGTTTCATGTGTTAAAGAATAATTAAATTTTACATAAAGTTAACAAGAACATTCACATAGGTTGTGAATGATCATATTCTGTTGCATTTTATCTTTTTAATAGCTGCATGGTTAAGAAACTTGCTTTTTGACCATGTGGTCTCAGGTTCAGTCTCACTGCATAGTGCCTTGAGCAAATGTCTTCTACTTTAACCCTGGGTCAAACAGTAAAAGGAAAGAGAAACCCATTGTATATAGCATCATCATTACATCATCATCATCAACATTTAATGTCTGTTTCCCATGCTGGCATGGGTTGGATGGCTTGATAGGATCTAGTGAGTCAGAGGACTGCATCTAGCACTAATGTCTGCTGTAGCATGGTTTCTGTGGCTGGATATCCTTCCTAATCCCAACTGCTTTACAGAATGTATTGAATGCTATTAAATGGCACCAGCACTAGTGAGGTCACCAAGTGACCTCCAAGATCAAACTCCTTGACTGAAGAGTGTGTATTTGTGTGTGTGTGTGTATAACACCCTTGACTATTGGAGTGTTATCTTCCCAAACCCCCTGCTATAGGTGAAAATCTGTGAAGTAGAAACAGTACTGTATATCTTTAAAATTATTTTTATAATTTGTATATATTTACTGTATTATAAATATAAACTATACCACAGGAATGTTTTCATCCTGGTATCAATCTACATGTGTACCAGTTGGCAGCCTTTCACTTGGACGAAAATTGGTAGAATTAATAAGGGAGACTGCCATGCATGGAGTAATTGGCAGCTTTCTTCAAAAACGCACCTCAGACTGGGTCCCTGCCAGTCTGTCATAGATGGTATCTTCAGAAAGTCTAGAAACGATTTCTGATTGTTAGATGAAATGGAGTGTGTGAAATTGTATTTCCTGTTCTATAGAGAATGAAACCCTTGCAATGGAATTGAAATCCAGACCATGTAGCTAGCAAAACAATACTGTACATACTCAGGCCTTTCATTTTTGCAAAATTGTCTGTCTAACCTCATCTTCTATATTACAATATTGTCATTGTGTCCATTGTGTCATTATACTACAGTGATTGTCATGGACAATGTATGTCAATATATTTAAAGTATTTCATAGTTCGGGGAAGTCATCGGCATATTTCAAGTGGGTTCTCTCCTTTTATGTACTGGATTTTAGAGGTTAAAAATATTGCTGTTAATCTCATTAAATTAATGGTGTACATTTTCCATTTAAAAGAATAGGCGATATCAAAAATACTACTTAATCACTTGGTAAAAATTAAAATCTAATCATTCACTTTAATCTGAGCAAATTATATTAGATCAATTAAATGATTAGTAAAACATATATATATATCTGTATGTATGTATATACACACACACACACATATATATATGTGTGTATCAATCATATAATAATATAATATATATATATATATATATATATATATATATATATGTGCATATATACATAAGTATACGTACATACTTACATGTATACATATGCATATGTGGGCACAGGACGTCACAAAACATAAACAAAACAAAAATACGAAGTACGAGGACATGGAATAAGGGCATTTTTTGCAAGCAAAATCCTGTGTCCACATGTATGTGTGTGAGCATGTAAGTATGTACATATATGTATGTATATATGCATATATAATTTATATTATATATATATAT